>NW_027110254.1:145585-200066 GCF_000696795.3 Halyomorpha halys
TTTAAAATATAAATAGCATATACAATTAAATTTAAAAACATAAGTTTGTATGCCCTGATAAATAATTGTCCTTTTTTATCAGTTGCAGACAAACATACTACTTCCATCTGAGGACACAGGGGACTGCAAGGGTTTCAGAAAGAACCTGAGGGGAAAATGGCGACGTCTTGTAAAGAAGAAGACACCCCAGGAGGTGTATACCATTCCTGCAGAATTCAGGGACCAACTCAAGCAGATCTATGTCTACTGATTGACTCTAATACATATCTTCATTTGACATATCCACAGGAAAAGTGTTCTTTTCCTGTACTAACTTAACACTCCATTTTTCACAAAAGTCATTTATTAAGCATGTATTTTTTGTTTTTGCATGTTAATATAAAATATTTGTTTCATTGATCTACAGTTCAGTACACTATTTTTTCTTTTTTTTTACTTTATAATTATGTATAAAGGTGTAGTAAATTAATTATACTGTATGATAATGTATTTATTTTTTTGAATTTGTATTTTATTTTAGTTTTGATCGAGTCAGTCTAATAAAAAAAAAAAATTCTGCCTCTGTGATCTGTTGGTTTGTATTTGTAAGGAAAAATTATCAAACTTTTCTCCTTGGCCGTGTTGCGTTGTAGCTCTGTTATAGGACAAGTCTCGTTTGAGATGTATCAAATGACTTGTAAGAAAACTTGACCGACCCTTCCAATGGGGGCTACTTTCTTGGGGGACCTCCATCAAGTTATCACCAGCCATTCTTCCGTGTGCCATCTTTCGAATATAATTGGAATTTGATAAAAAGAAAGAGACCCATCAACCTTCTTACACTTTGCTGCCCTTACTTTGTTTTATTGCTAATATTATATGTTTAAGTTTCCTTGACTTTACTGAATTGTAAATAGTGAGGTAGTTAATTTTTAGATCCTAATTTTAGTTTTCCAAGTAAGTATTTTGTCTATTAGAGAAAGATTAACTTGAACTTGATCTGACGTTCTACAATTACCAGGTCTGCGATTTTCGGCTCATATTGAGCTACTAGGCTATCTCATTTTAGTTACTCCTAGGCTGTAAATTTGTAACTAAATTAACATGCAGGCAGGGGCTTGTTTAGAAAAGAAAACAACCAAGAAAAAAAAAAAAAAAATGTTTGAACCATTTTGTATAATAGATGTATTTTTAATTGTGAAGTTAAATTAGGTATCTCAGGGATAGAACTGAAAAAGATTTAAGGATTTGAAGGAAATGTGAAATAGTGAAGGCTCTATTTTTAATATTAGATTTAAAAATAAAGTGCATTTATTAACTTAAATATTTCATCCGCTTTTTATGAACACGACTAACCGCCATGGATTTGTAAATGTAAAAATTCTGTAATCTTTATTTTTCTTACAATTTATTGTAAATAACTCCTAGTCAAATCTCCCCCTCCTTCATATTGGCATATAATCACCTTTTGAAACAGTATTTTTGCATCTATAATTTATATATTATATTTAATTAATTATAAATTATTTAAAGTTTTTAAAATATCTTGTATATTCTAATTCTAATTATAATTAGTTTTAGAGCTGGACTAGGATATAATTTTATCAATAAGCCTCATGTCACATGTCAATTATAGAAATTGTACATTACTTAGCACAATTGCCTCATGTATAATATAAGTATTAATGTGTGTGATTTGATGCTGATACACTTCCATGGATGTAAACATGTTAAGCGAATAAATGTGAATTATCAATATTTTTGATAAATTATTTACCTCATAACAACTAGTATTAATTTTTTTATTTTTTATTTATTTAATGTAATTTACAAATGTACAAAATAATACTATAAGTAAATATGTTGTATGTTTCATATACACTTGACATTTGGGAAGGAACCACCCATCGGTGGTACTTCAAACATTAATTTGAATTAGAAGAATTAATTTAAAAAAATAAAAATAAATTAAAAACCACACTCTCAATTGAATACTAACATAACATGGAAGTCTCAACTTTAAGAAAACAGATTTCTAAACATTTTTATTTTATATAATACTCATTTTTTATTAGCAATGAAAAAATAATACATAATAAATATCTAATAATTTAATTTGATTATAAGCAAAAATGAGTTATAATTTAAAAAGAAATTTGTTTAATCTTAAGTTATATTTTCGAATTGTGTTAGCATTACAAATAAAACCTACTTTAGGTATGATTTTGTATGTCAACATTGAGAAAAAAAATTCTTTTTATAAAGAAAAGTGTGGAATTATTATTTTTTTTAAATTAAAAGTTGTGGTATTAGATTATGACTTTTCTTATAGATTTCTTGCAAAAACAGTTAAATCATAAGTTGTTTAACTGTTTTAGGAAAATAATCTTTTAACTCATAACAGTCTACAACTCAGCAAAACAAAGTTTTAAAAAAAATTAAAAATTGAAGGCTGATTTTGGCAACCATACTGCAAATGTTGTTTCTTCGTTGTTTAATAAGTACTTTAAATAAATAAATTGGATAATCAACTTTTTACAAAAAAATATAGAAATTATAATACCATGTTATTGGTGATTTGGATTATTTTCTCAACGAAATAATCTTTGCTAATAATATAGGATATTATAGTTAGAATGTAATAATACAATTCACAGTCATTTTTTTAATTAATAATTATTCACTGTTTATGGATTCTCTCTTCTGGACTGGAAAAACAAGTCACGAAATGGTTTTCTGTATTTTTTAGGAATTTAAATTAAAACCCTTTTATATTATAAATTCATGTATTTGATTTTTGAGAAATAAAGATTTTGGGCCATGGTGCCCATTTTCATCTATTCAGAATAACTCTTTCAAGGAAAATTCTTTTGTACACCATGGTCAAGAAAAATTTGACAATTAATATATGTCATACGGCATAATAAATATATCCTTTAATATAAAAATAATAAATTATATCAAAGTTGATGAGAAATTCAATATTAACTTAAAACAAAAACTTTTTGAAAATAGGCACACTAAATCAAATGGTGCATGGAGATCAAATACATGAAATTATAATATAAAAGCGTTTTTATTCAAATTCTGGGAAGATGTGGAAAATGATTAGAACAATAAACAACCTTGTGATATTGTTTTTACGAATAATATATGTATAAATGATTGACCATATTCTTAAAATATGAAGATGATCGGCAGTGTTGTCAAAAAAGGAAGAACAAAAAATAAGGAACTATTTTTTTGCCTCACTTTGTAGAGCTTCATCAGGGCTTTTTGAGTTGAAAAATATCGAAAGTCAAATTTTACGGATATTTTACAAAATACAAAAGTAATATAAGAAAATAAAAGATGTAATGGTAGTAAATGGAGTAATTGGACAAAAATAAAATACTGGGTTGAACTATTAGTAGGAACTTCTATTACTAGAAGATATTATTGTTATTATTAATACTTCTCGATATTTATTGTTATATGTACTATTTGTAAATTGATGTGTTGAAAACCAGAATGGACCTCTTCAGCTGTGATTTCAAGAAAAACTCTTTTTGAAAATTATAAAATTTTTGTCAATCTGTTTTAGATCAATTTTTAAATTGAATACTCACATTAAAAGAATCAATTTAATAGCATTTTAGCAAGGTCAAGCTATATAGCCAATTCATTCTTTTGTGCTATAAACAAATTTATTTGAATAAATTGTTACGCAATAAACTTAAGAAGAGACTGGAATTAATAAGCTGTTTCATTTGAAACAATTAAATTTCATTACCAGCACGTGATGTTTCGATATAATTAAAACTTATTATGAATTTAGGAGATGGTCAAGGTCAAGAAAAACAAAATTAGTTATATAATAATTTTTGTTTATTTTTATTATAATTAAAAAATATTTTTCGATTATATCTTGATGACCAAAGTTTCGACTGACATTGCTGGTCTTCATCAGGGCTGTTGTGACTGGTGAAGGTATACACTAATAAACAAAAAAAATTTAATAATGAAGAGCATAGCTATTGTGTGTTCACAGATTATAATAATATTCTAACCCACAGTAAATAAAACCGATCTATGTTTTTCCTTACCACAATGTTGATTTAATTTTAGAAAATTGTAAAATCGAAAAGAAAAGGGGTTCTAATTTATGAATTAGTAGAACACACTTTAAACTCAAAGTTATGAGAAACCTTTCTTTTCACATGTCTGTGCTTTGAAGTAGGAGTATACCATGAAGCTTCTAATAATCTTTCAAGAATCAAACTGTAATATAAAATACAGAAAATAAACGAGTTGTTTCATTTTTATGAAAGAAGTTAATATTTAACTCCACTGAAGTTGGCCCAAATGTTGGTAGTTGTGATAAGAAAAATTAAAAAAAAAAAAAAAAAAAGAAGCTTGTTTATTATATTGTTTCTTTTTTTATTATATTTTGATAATGACTGTTCTTGAAAAATCATTATTTGTAATTACTATTACTTATATGATGCATATCTGAGCTTGAGAGAATACTTACCAAGCTGCCAAAATGGAAAATGAGGTTTAAAGAATAAACAGGCAGTCTCATTGTTCGCAACAGTAAAATATTGTGTTCTGGCTGAGTGACTCTAATGTACTGGTTTCTCTTATACACTCCCATTACCCATTAACATGACCAGTTTATCCAAAAACTGATTATACTCTCTAAAATGTCTGTAAATTGAATTCCAATCAAAAATAAGTTTTAACTAATCTTGATATTTTTTTTATGTGATAATCAAAATTAAATATATTAAAATTTACTTTCAAATAAAATTCACAGGAAATTTATTCTCAAATTAAGTTCAAAGTAACTTATTTTTATGTTAGCTCTAGATTGAGTTTATAGTGTGCAAGCCATAGACATTTTTTTTTTTTGTGGTAGTAATGTTCAATATGAAAATATCAAAAATGTTACTATCAAATAAAATAAATTTTGCTTGTTCATGAAGAAAAACTCTTATAAACAATATTACTATTTCATATATATATTCTTTTTAAATTTCTTGAGACTGGTATTTATTTTTTTTAAAAAATCAATTGGTATCCATGTAAAGTCTCATCACTCTTTATTACATCATCAACATTGAACTGTTTCAGCCATCCTCAAGGACAATCTTAAATATAAATTTACACTTCACATCCAATTATTTAGAAACATTTTCCAGGGTACTCTGCTCAGATCATCATATAAACAAACTATTTTTAACCTCTTAAAATAGTTTGTTTATATAATAGTTGATAGTGGCAAGTTGATCTAAAAACAAAAGTTTTAAAAATTAATGAAATTTACATAACCGAGATAGCAATTGATTTATTTCCAAAATATTACTATTGTTACTTCTATAAGTCCTATACAAAATCAGTAATAAGATTTCTATTCCCACTTTTGTTTACCACATCTTTAAAAAATTATAAAAAGCCCTGAGGTATAATGTTGGACTATCCTGTTGTCGCTAGGTGTTATATTGAAACAATTTTCAGTAATTATTCTCAGAATCAGTTCAAAGTAACTCGTTTTCGAGTTAGCTCTAGATTGAGTGTATAGTGTGCAAGGCATAGATATTTTTTTTGTGCCAGTAATGTTCAATACGAAAATCTCAAAAAAATGTTATCAAGTAAAATAAATTTTGCTTGTACATGAAGAAAAACTCTTAGAATTATTGTTACTTCTATTAGTCCTATACAAAATCAGTTAAAAGATTTCTCTTCTCACTTTTGTTTACAATATCTTTTAAAAATTATAAAATCCTGAAGTATCATGTCAGACTATTGTGGTGTCACTAGGTGTACTTTGAAATCATGTTCAATGATTTCTAAAAAAAAAAAAAATGTACTATTATTCATTCCGTTCTCTCATAATAAAGGTACATAAAGAAAATATTAAATGTGGACTGAAGGCAATTGGGGCAAACCATTGTGGTTGAAGACCCTTATTTATTCATAAACAAATAACTTCTGTAGTTCATTATTAAACCAATTAGGAAGCTAAGATGTTCTTTCTTGGTTTTAATAATCAAGTCATTGGATTGCAATAAATTGGAATGAAAGTTTGATATTTATCGAGATATTAAAAATTATAAATATTATAAAAGTCTGTCATATGTCTTGTCAGACCTGTGCCAGGTATTTCAACAAAGGGCACTTATCAATAAATTGTAAATAAGTAGTAAATAAGTTCCTTTATGTAGTTTATTTACTATCATATAACACAATACCACCCCTTATTATATTATATAATTAATGGTAACGATATTTTATAAAAACAAAGGTATTTAATTGGTAACTGGTAAACACACAACAAGCCTTTGGAAAAGAATCCAATTATATTAAGAGTTTTGCAGGACTCAATATAAATTAATTAATTAACTTATTTTTGGATAATTGCCTTCAGCGACTATCCTGATATCCTGACTAAATCCCAAGACAGTACATAGCAAGTTATAATCCACTTCAATAAAATCCTTTTTTTGAGAAAATTCAAGTAAATGTCAATAAATATCATATTATTAAGTGAAATAATAAAAATTGAGTTTAAGGACATTAGCTCTGTTGTGTGTATATTGTGAATTCCACTTTTCTAATATATTTTTTTAGTTTTATCTGCATTTATTGCTTTTTAATTATTAAGCAACAAGATATTAACTGTTTAAAATTCCTTTAAGCATTGTGAATTAATTAGGTCATATTATAAAAATGTTTTAAAAAAGAGTAAATAAACTTTGTTCGTCAATTGCAGTCATTAATTATTATTTGATAAATATATATTGGTATGGAAACAGACTTAAATTAGTAAAAAATAAAAGATTAAGGACTTGACTAAGCTTCTAATTGATTAAATTGATAAAAAAAAAAAGATTGGACTATGTTAGACTATAATTCACTAGTTTTTATATTTTTATATTTTATGGCAACCATTTATCTGAATCACTTCAATAATTTTAATTACATCATTTATCAATAAATTGTAAATAATTACTTATTTCCTTTATATAGTTTATTTACTATCATATTACATAATACCACCTCTAATTATAGTGAAGTCACACTTCACCAATTAAGTTCAATTTAATTTTTTTTTTCTATGCTCTTCTTAAATTATATATTTTGTATACTGCTGTAGTAATAAAGCTTTGTTTGGAAAGTTATTTTAGTTTAATTTTATTGTTCCAAAATTTATCGAATTTTCTTACAGAATGTAGTCTTAAACTTTTGACCGCAGTTATTTTATTATAATTACCACGTTAAAATGTCATATTTTAGTTCATTTGTAAAAGTTTCTATTAAGAAATACAAATAGCCTATTTGAAGGATGACAGTTGAGATATAGTACAACATGCTCAACTTGTTAATTTTGAGAAGAATTTAGAGTCGTTCACTTTCACAATATCTATTTACTATAAATCTTCAATAGACTGACAATCAGCTTTGTAACTACTGTCTTAATGATCTTTTTTGGAGGAAATAATAACATCAAAGGAATTCATTGGAGGAGGTAGCTGATACATAAAAATCATGTAACTGCTAGGATTGAGCTAATTAACCCTGCAATATTAGGAGGATCAAAATTCATTTATCTATCAAGTTTTAAATCCATCTATCTTTAAAAACATATTAAACTGAGGTAAATGCTGAGCAAACATAAGTAATAATATATTTATATATGTTAAAAACATAATTAAATGAAGGTATGTAAGAAGCAATATTTAAAACATTTTTATCACGAGTATAGAACATAATGAGTTCTTATACCGTGATCCAATCCTGAAAAACAATTTTAAAATTTATTTTTAATCAATTTAAGTTCAAAAGTTAATGCTTACGCTATCTCTCGGTGATTATTGAAACTTTACAAATTGTAGCGAGTGTGAAGAGAGATAGCGCTGTAGCCTCTTTCACTACATTTTTTTAATGATGGTTTAACTAATTAAAGGGTTTCCTATAAAGAAATTCCAATCACCATTGTTAAACTTTACGAAGAACTTAAAAATGTCTCAAAAAAAAAAAATTCATAGTTGTGTGAAAAAATAATTTTTCATAAATTTTCTCAATTTTTCTAATATTAGGTCACTATTTTAAGTGGATTTATCGAACGAGCAATACTTCGTAGGTTGTTAGCAATATAATTGTAATAACTAATAAAGCACTTCAATAATTAATCATCTATAATTTTCTTAAAATTTTGGTTCCATATCCCTTTTCCGTGTCACAACCTGATTGTCTATGGCTTTTTAACCCACTCTAGTTTTAATCCTAGGTACGCCCTTGTCACCACCAGCTCCTTCTACGCAATATTTTATTTTTTACATACAATTGTTACAATATTAGTCTATTTTGATAATCGGGGGATATATCTCACATAGGAAACTAGTCCTACTAGATAATAACGAAAAAAATTGGATAAAATCCAGACAAAATTGTTAATAGATTATTTCTCACGTCATACAACAAAAGGGATTTTATAAATTACCCAGAAAATCGAGTAATCCTTAAACTCGCAAACAAAGTCAGGTTTCTCACTCTTTTTTTTTTACCTCCTAAAAATCAATATTTACAACATATACATATATACAATTATAAATGATAAGTATATATACAGGTTTTTAGTCATCTTGTATTGCCGGATGGCATTTTAAGAGTGGTTGAGTCGGACTGGGTCCGCTGAAGGCGGTTTTGCACTGATGGCACATGTTTGCGATGGTGCTTACTTAAAATAGGGAGGGGCTATTCCTGCTGGTGTTTGATATCTGGCTCTTGACTTTTTTTTTTTTCGGATCCCTCTAAAACAGAAAAAAAAACAATTAATTAGTGAATGCTTTATTATGTGAAAAAGGAATAAATCGTATTGGGTATTACCTTTTACTACCTTTGGTTTTTTTAAGGTTACCTGTAATGTTTATTTATTAGTTGTGAAATGTCCATTCTAAAATGGTCCTATTATTAAAGAAAGAATCCGGAGGTGAGGGGCCTCCTTCTTGACTGTAGAAACACTATAAAATTCTTCTTGTATTCCGTAATATATGATATTGTACATAAAACAAATTTTATTTTGTGAGAATATATTCTGTTAATGATAAAAATCCTGCATTATTAATTGTATAAAACATTTTACAAGCAAGGCTGATTTAAATAATGCGCCATAAGTAATGGCAACACTGACTATAAAGATCGGAAGATTGTGTTGGCAGAAGTTATTAACGTAATTTATAAAGCTTTTGTCATTATTCAGTAAATGCTACCATTCTTTGGCATACAGTTAATTGCATCATTATTTTCCAATCTCATTTTTAAAACTGGCTAGATTCATTTCCAATTGTACAGAACTAAGTTTAAGTATATAGCTTCAGTAAGGCACTTACTAACCACAATATATCTGCATAATGACAGGTAACAAACTAAATATTGCAAGCTTATCAAATAAATTAGGAAATAATAGTAAAATAAATATTAAGAACATTTTGACAGAAATAATATATTCTTGTCATGCAGAATAATAAATAAATTTTACTATTGATTAAGTCACATTTGGGAATAGAAGAAAAAAATATATTAAAGAGTACTTTATTGATCTAAAATGTCTTTAATTATAAAAGGCACAACCTACATAAAGCTGCCATCTATTGCTTCCTACATCATGTTAAAAAATATATAAATGCCCAATTACCGAAAATAATGCCAGGAATCCTTTCATATTTTATTTAGCATACTTTTTAATTCTTATTGTTTTTTTTATATTTTTCATACAATTATTTGTTTTTAAGAGTTAATTTTTTATAATAACTAATTAAAACTGTTAACGGATTTTAGGTTTAAACTTAAAGTTAAAATTTAGTGGGCATCGAGTTTAAATTACAATTAATATGTTTCGGTTTCATTATGGCATTTGTAAACTACAGTTATGTAACATTGCTGTTTCTGATTCTGTTTTCTTAAATAAATGGGACACGCTACACTATTTAAGAATATCTATTTTATTATTAATTTTTAAGTACAGTTACAATAGTAATTTATAATTACTATAACAACAATTACTACAATGTGTTTCTTTAAAAATGATTACATACATATTTTAAAAAACAAATTTTAAGAGATATCTAACTCAACTGCAGAACACCAATATATATGGTCATTATAAGGGATAGAAATAGTCATATCATATATACAGAGCTTGTAATTCGAAAACGGATAATTAGTTTTTAAAATTCTTTTGATATAAATGAATTTCCTTATTGCTAATAATCAAATTATGATTATGTCTACACCATGAAGTCTCTCTTTGCTTTCCCCTAATGCTATTCCTTGTGAATGAGTTCTCTCTTCTATTACACACTTTAGTCTAATGCTATTCTTTGTGCATTCAATATCACTTCAGATCTTTTAATGTTTTAATAAATTGTTTAATGTTTTTTTGTTTATTAACACAAGGTTCAGTTAAATGTTTTTCATTAAAATATCTAATTAAACTTGTTATTTTTTAGTGTTAAAGAGGAATAGAAAATGAAAAATTAACAGTGTTCACTGTATTTAAATGACCATTTTTTAGATAATTCTTTGTAATTATTAAAATCATGATTATAACACCATATTAAAAAAATACGAATCAGAAAAATAATCTAGTAATAAAAAAACTGACATATATTTCTGACACTATGCTTCATTATATTGGATAAATGTTATCAAAATGAACAATATTGATATATTAGCATTATAATCATTCAGATATTTTTTTTTTTATAAATAAATGTATTCTGAATATTTTCTTCACTAATTAGGCACAATTTACACTTACTTTCATAATAACCTCCAAACCTTTATATTAATCTAAATACACAATATAATAACAGAAAATTATTAGCTAATGTTGACTGCCATTACAAGGAATCATATCAGTCTGAATATTTACTTTTTTTTTTTAATAGACTGTTTTAGAGTCAGCAGTGAAAATAACTCTAGACCAATCAGGTGTGAGTATTTTCTATTATCAAATAAGCTTGTCTGTAATACTTTTTTTTTACAATAGTTCTCTTTAAAATCATGCTAGCTCAGTTCGTTGGATTTAATAGTTCATTTTTTTTTATGTGAAAATTGGTGTTATCATTGTGACAGTTTTCATTTATTTAAGAAGTCAATTATTTTGTTATGTAATTGTTTCTACCTTTTTTAAAGAATAAGGTAGATCTTGACAGAGCCAGACCTAAATTTTAGGCAATCTCAGGCCCAAGAATCTTTACAGATCCTATTCATATCATCGGAAGGAGAGGAGGCAGTGCAGTAATTTACATAAGAAAATAATCTCTATAATAACTTGAAAATTATTTTTGTATTTTGGGTCTAATAAATAAATTACTTTCCCCACAAGGAACTGGGAATTAGTTTAATTTCTTTGATACCTATCAACTTATGTATGAATATGTATGAATTATGGATCATTTTTGTTTATTTATTTAGCTCAATGGGAATATATGACAGCCAGGCCTAATGTTCCTATAAGCTGAATTTGACCCTCCATATTGAACTTCAAGATAGAAACTTGAAACTTTTCACAGTAAGTAATAAATTTAAAATGATGCATGCCAATTTATTTTTTTAAATTTTCTTTCGAAAATCTATTTTCAACTATTTCCTTTTACATAAACCTATCAAATAACACGTTATTATCATTACTTACAATACAGTTTTATGATAAATAACTGATATTTTTTAACATAAATCTTATTATAATTTAAGTAATTTAGAAATTACATCTCATGTTATTGCTCCTATCACCAAAATAAGTAAACTATGAATAAACAAGAAGAAAAGATTTATAAAATAATACTATAATGAATATTGTGCTAGATTTAACTTTTTAATTAAACCGTACTCATTTTCAATTTGATTTTTAAACATGGTGGCATATTTTTAAATATATCATTTAACAGACAATAAATTCTTGTTTTTATTTAATAAAATATAAATTCATTGCCATCTAGAGAATTTAACAAGAATAATACTTAATAACCATAAAGCTTTCCCCACTTGTTTCATTCTCAGAGCGAAATTATATATTTTATTCCTTAATTATATCAGTTCTAGTAAAAATGATTTCCCTTCCAAATGTAAAGAATTTGATTGTTAAAATACATTTCTCAGAAATGTTAATATAAAAAAAATCAGCTATTATTTTGTCTGGGACGCACCTGATGTAAATAAAGAGCATAGCGAAAAACGGTTAGAATCTATAAAGCATAAAAATTTATACTTTATGTTTTATTCAATAAAGAAGAGTAACCTACCTCTATCTTTTCCACAGTATTGCATATTAGTTTATTTATAATGGTCATGTTCGAACGATCACTAAAGCCTTTTATCAATCTGACAGGCGAACAAGTTTTAGAATGGAAAAACTATACTTCATCTGCTTCTGCTTCTTTTTTGAGAGTCAAAAATGATAATTTAAACAAATCTAATGCTAATGACTGTATTTACACAATTATTTGAAATTAATATGTATCGGTAGTTTAGCTAAAGACTGTAGTTGTTCACTTCTCTGCAACTAGGTGTCTAGGTTTACAGTTCTTATGCTTCTTATGACTGTCTGTTATGCCCAAAAATATTATTTTTGTTTTCATTAAATGTTTATTTATCCAAGTGATTTGCTAATTTCCTAGTGATTAAAACTCGATAACAATAGGGTACACTTAGTCTAGGATTTTTCTAATTTCTTCATGACGCATCTCTATGATTTATTGTTTTTTTTTCACTACACGTTTTTTTTTTCGTATATCTCTCAAAGTTGGATAGTTGAGTGACTTTATAAGAACTATTTTCACTAATTGATTAAAATGTTTAATATGATCTCATTATTGAAAAAGTTCAAATGAAGTGTGGACAGTACAAGGAGGAGAAAATAAATAAGTTGAAATGTGTTATTTTTTTCGATGAAATACATTATTCAATTTATTAGACTACAATTTCTTCCAATAATCCTGTTGTATCATCATAGAAAAAGCTTAAAATATTGTGGGAATCGCAGTTTTACCTTATGAATTTTTTTTTTCAAATAATTTATGTACATTATTCATTTTTTCTTTTTAGATCAAAAATTGATCATCTTAACTTGGAAAATTTATATTTTATTTGCTCTGGTAGGCAGAGGCAAATCCAGAGGGGGTAAGAGAGATGACCATAAAAAAATCAAATAAATGACTTATACATTACAAATAAATTTATAGTTTAAGGGAGTACCCAGATATTCTCTTCATCTTTGGGGTATTCTCCTCCATACCCTTCGGAAGATCCCTGCCTAACCTAACCAAAGGGGGTCCTGTGAATATTCTATTGCCCAGATTCTATTTTTCTTTTAATCATAAAACCGCAGACAAGTTAAAAGGATAAAAAAAGAAATCATCAAATGATTGATATCTTTTGATCAAACATGGGCTCTAATGTTTGTATTTTTACTTATTTACTTAGATAATTGTCTATATTATTTAACTTGCCAGAATATAAATTTAAGACTTCTGGTTGATTATTGTTTGAACAAATTAAGAATTAGAAACAAAATGGTTGACATTTTTCTAGTTCTTTCCTTCAAGCAATATTTCAAAAATTTAACAAAATACTGAGGAAATCAGATTGTTTAGACTTTGAAAGTTTTTACCTGAAAAATTTGATGGTTTTTGGAGTTCCATGTTTTCAAGGGCGCTGAAAACGAGTTTGAGATTTGCTATCTCATTTTTTTCCAGCAATATAAATGTAAAAAAGCTTATTATTAAATTATTTTTGTTGTTTTTCTCCCCCGATAATATAAAAACCACTTTTTCTAAATGCGTCAAAGTATACCAAATCAAATAAGAGTGAATTTGTTACATTTTTATACTCTATAATTTTTTTCATCCAGGGCCTCATTTAGAAACATTTGTTCTTAATCCAATGGTGTCCAGCCAAATGGAACCAGAAAGGTATATCATTGGAATATTTTGTAAAAATTTCTGCAAATTGGTTTTATGTTTTTTAGAGTGCCGATTACAAATATAAACTTTGCCTTGGATTTTTCATTTGAAAGAATAAAAAAAATTCAAACAAAGAACTTTTTTGAAAAATTTATGCTTTTCTTTCTATATTTGTAAAAACAATTAAGGTAGTAAACCTCAAAATTGTGTGTATTTTCTAGGTAAAAACCCCAATACTTTTGGTACTATGTATGTACTAGGTTACTTTGGACTATGTAGTTTTCAATGAGTTTTGTCAAATTTTAAAATGATTGCTTGAATAGAAAAACTTGACAGAGTTAGATCATTCTTCTTCTAATTCTTAATTATTTCAAATAACAATTAACTTACATACATAGTGGTTAGTTAAGTAATCTTAATAAAATTAGTAAATTATCTTAGGAATATAAATTTTTTAACTTTATAGCTTATGCACAACCAGAAGATATTCATCAAAATGATTTATTTGCCCTCCTTTTTTTTTTCTTGTTGATTTCCAATGTTTATGCAGTATTACTATTAGAAAAACAAAAAAAAGTGTCTTTTCAGACCACCATACTGTACATTGCATGGATATGTTTTTATTTTGAAAACACTCAGTACTATTTCTTATTTTCTTCAGTAATCACAAGGGAAATCACAATAATTGTCAATAAAAAGGTAAGAAGAAGAAAACTAAATTTTATACAAGATTTTAAGAAAATTTATATAATTCATAATAAAATATGAAAGACATGAGCACAATATGATTAACACTGTACATTCTTTTGATCAAATTATGAATACATTAGAATTCATAAAACAGATCTCTTTGGCTTAAACAGGAAGTTGACATGTTTATTCTGATTTTGTTTTATTTATTCAGCAAAGTATAACAAATGTGGTCATTTGTTTATCTTTGTTATTATAATCTCATTTAAATTGTTTTAAAACATATAAAAAATTGTTCAATGATTAATAGCATTGTAATAATAATTTTATAAACATTTCTTTTATGCTTTAGGAATGAGCATAAATTAGAATATCCAATTCTTGATTTAAATGGATTTAACAGTGTGTTAATTTGATCATGATACAGAATGTGTCTCTGTTGTAAACACTTATTCAGTCGTTCAGCAATAGATTTTTCTCTCTTTAAGAATTTTTTCCCCAAACACTCATGTAGCAGACCAAAGATAAAACCATTGCTGGTATCCAAATAGAATTTGCAGAAGCACCACTGAAAAAATAAATAATAATAAAAATTACTAAATACACATGTATGAATGTGATTTTTATATGTGAATTGAATGGGTAAGAAGCTAAAGGTACTGCTATGCATTTGCAAAAATATGGTAAATTTGTGTATACCAAGCATGTGGGATTGGCTGCAATAAGTAGGCTTGCACTTAGAGCCCTGAGTAAAGAAACTCTTAAAAGCTATCAAAAAAGAAAAATATTGAAACAATTATGCAATTATCAATTATTATTGATAAAAGCATAATTTTGTCAATACTTTAATTTAGCCACTTGTAGATTGAAAAAAAGGTTCAGTAAAAACTTAGTGACTAGTAACCCTCAGAATCTAACTCTCTCAATTTTAAAATATATTTGAATAAACTTTATCAGTAATTGAAAACATTGTCTAAAATATCTAGAGAAAATTTTGGTCTAAGTCCAAAATCACTTATAACTTATAAAAGTTATTGAAACTTTTTTAAGGATGATATTTCGGACTATTGCCCATTTTTTAAAACCTTTATTCTTGATCTATGAATGTAATACTGAAGTTATTTATTTATTTATTTTTTAATATTTCCAAATAAATAGAATAGTAGTTATTATTTGTTATTAATTATTAATTGATGATATTTGGAATCATAGCAACTAATATCATCTCTATTAAATTAAATCACACATTACAAACTCTTCAATAAGTAGAAGCTATTACATGGGACTGTGAAGTGAATAAATATCAAAATTTAAAATTAATGACACAAAGTTCCTGTAATTTTTGTTAGTGAATATTTTAAGATGATTAAATAACTACATTATTACATTTGAAGGCTATGAATAAAGTTTTTAAAGATTGGCATGAACCTTAAAAGATGTATAGTAGCTATAAGGGTTCTTAGACAAAATAATAAACATTATTTAGATTTATACCTTTCTTATCTTGAAATACTATAACACTTAATTACCAAACACTTAAAACATTCAAATAAAAGTCATTTAAACATTATGGTTTTACGGAAATCTTAATAACTATTATAAAAATTTATAGCTGAATCTCAATTATGAAGGAAGGAACCCAAGAAAATTCTTGTGTTACTCTATTAAGTATTATTTGAGTTAATTTTATTAGTTATTAACAAATATTAATATATAGTATTTAAACATTTTGTGTTATGTTTTTCACTTATACTTTGGTAAAAGTGGATAAATATTAGTTCAGGTATTTGAATTATCAATGATTGAAATTAGGTAATCTTGATTTTTGAAAAATATTTGCAGCCTGTAAAATTCTTAAACATTTTTTCATCCAAAGTTCTTCGTAATCTGAACGATTTCAGGAAAAAGAAAATTCTAATATTATTTAAATTAATTGCTAAAACAAAACTTCATTGCTTTCATTTTTCTTGATAGGTATATATTAAATAAAAGTTGACAAGAACCATTTTATTTTTTAATTTAAGTACCACCAATAGCTGGTTCCTTCCCAAGATTTTCTAGTGTATATGAAACATACAACATATTTACTTATTGTATTTATTATTTGTACAGTTTTAAATCACATTAAATAAATAAATAAATAAAAAATAATTAAAAAATTTTTAATTAGAACTTTTATGTTTCTATGATTTTTTTTTTAAATGAAAGGAACTAGTTTTATTTACAAATTAGTAGTTTCATTACCTTGCCTCTATAAATAATTTTAATGTCAATTCAAAAAACATTTTATAAAAACCTATCTTATATCTAAGTGGCCATGAGTCAACCCTGTGGGTTCTGGAGCCCTCTTGGGGTCTACCCAGCCTCACAAATTGGGTACCCTTAATAGAGTAAAAATCTAGCGGTCGGGCATTCTGACCAAATCACCTCCTTGCCACAACCATTGGTCTAGTAACTATTTCCTTATAAAGTACTGAGCCCCTGACCCTTCATTGGTTGCAGTGGTACAGATTTTAATTTAATTTAATATTTCATATCTAAAACAAAGTTAAGGTCATTTTCATAGTAACGAAATTGTGAAATGGAGAGTCCATTAAATGAAAATATTTTTTTGAATCTTAATAAATTGTAAGTATTGTTTAAAAATATGGAATGTGTTTCATTAAAATTATACCTGTAAGTGTATAATAGTTTCTAGTTTTTGAACTAATGGACTGTTTAATTATTCTGAAGTTTAAAAGTGTTCTTAAAGAAAATCAAATGCGCTATAACAATGTTATCATAGTGTAATTGTTTTTTGGTTTTTCTGAAAATGTACAATCATTAAAGATTTTATAAAGAAAAACAGTGAAATATTTTTAAAAAAAGAAGAAGTTAAATATAAGATATAAAAACATTTTTACTAAAATTTTTGTTACTTTTGAATTATAAAATTCCCAGCATTAAGGTTGAGTGAAACTAAGATCCCTAGAATTTGGATGTTTGGAACAAAGATATCCTACATTTACCTACATGTTCTTAATTTCAGATATATTTAAGAATCAACAAATATTATTAAACCATTTATGAGCTTTAGATTTTCCACCAATCGTGTTTTTGTCTTTGATCATTTAAAGATTTCCATTGCCATTTATGTTTATATTTTTATAAAATTTTGAGTGAAAATATGAACTTTTACAATATTACAAATATCAACTGAAAACAAAGAGACATACTTATGCTTGGATTTCTTATTGTTGTCACTTGGTGTGTCATTTGATGACCTGTTCAAACAAATACAAAAAAAATTACATTGGAAGAAGATAGTTGACCGTATGAAGAAGATTGGAGGAAGATAGTCCCGGTGGCGGTCAATAAAGGTATCAATAGTAACAAAAAACTATTTATTATTAACCAAAGTTTTGCCCCACTTTGTAGGGCTTCATCATGGCTGATAAAAGTGACGTTCTTCTGCCAACTAATCAGTTTATTCAGCCCTGACGAAGATCTGCAAAATGGGACGAAACGTTGGTCCCATAAAAATAAATAATTTTTTGTTACTATTTAGATACCTTTATTGACCGCCACCCACTATCTTCCTACAAAAAAAATTATAAATAAACCTAACTCATTTACTCATGAAAATAATTGTTCAAAACTTAATTATCTCATACTGAAATACGCATACATGAATATATGATTCTTGAATTAATTTTACTGGACTTTATTCTAAAAATTCTAAATTTCCTTATTTCTAAAAATTTAACTGTCGATTAAGGTATAAAATTTAAATAGAATAACTATATTTTTTTGAACGCCAAAAGCAAAAATATTAATCTCACTTTCAAATAAAACAGTTAGTAAAATATTTAATATAATATAAAATATGATCGATCATCTGAGATTTGGAGAAATTCTACCTCGTTACAATCTTGACCATTACCAATAATCAATAATTTTGTGGGTGGATAAAACTATTAACTTAAATTAGTATTATTTAACAAGAGATGGCATTGTGGAATTATAATATTTTGGTATTGTGAGATAAGATTTGCTTTGTAGATTAAAAACAATTTAAGGGAAAAACTTTGATGTAACTTCATATAATTTGATGTTCAATACCTACAATACTTAATTATAAATTTTCTAATTATGTATGTCAGAAATTGACATAAAGCTGGGACTGAACAGTTGGAATACCAAAAAAAGATGACTTTTATTATAAATAATTATGAAACCATTAATCTTAAGTTTTCTATTGACATAAAGAAATGGACTCTGGGTAGTGCTCTTAATACTTAATCATAAATTTACTATTAATATAACTTAGGAACCATGTACTATAGGGACTAAACAGAGCCAGTGTAGCCAATGATTGACGTATACAGGCTTTTATTATATGATATTTTCCTATTTCCATAGTTATTATGTGATTTAAAAAAATATAATTTCAAATATTTCACTGTTTTTTTTTTCTATTTTTCTTGTAAGTACATATTTTAGTCTATATTTGCTTATTTAATTGGTATTTTTTAAATTTTAATTCTAAAAATATTGTTTATAAAACATAAAATAAATTGATTGATATAAATTACAACGCAGATAGCTCTGAACTATTTTTAAGGAAGCCTATGATAAACATGTTCTGTAATGAAAGCTTATGAGATTAGTTCTTTGTATTTTATTGCTTTCATTCACCATAGGCACCTAATATGATTTAGAATGATTTTTTGGTTGTTACTAATCAATTTTTTGAAATATTTGTCGATGATTTGTTTTTGAAGATGGATCTCACTTCTAAATTTATTGATGAGAAAGATTTTACCAAGACACCATTACAATTAAATGTATTTTTTTCTTTTTTGAACATTTTTTAACAAATTAGAAAGTGGTATACATTATTTTGTTTATTTTCAGAGTTTTTTTAAAAATTATATTTCCACATTTGTGAATTTTCTTATATTCCCTTATTCCATATGTTTTTAATGCATATTTATGTAAAGATAAAAACATATTTATGTACAAATTTTGACTTTGTTATCATATAAATATCCCTATCCTATTAATAACTGTACAGCCTGTGAAGAAACAATTTGTTGTGGCACAGCATCACATAAACGTTAGTAGCGCTATTTGAGCAGAAATTAATTTCTACTCAAAATAAGCTACTGAACTGAAAGTTGTGTGATGTGTTCACATCAGATTTTTTAATTTGGGAAGTGCTTTTGTATCAGTTCACAAAATAAGTAGCAGTTAATTGCTGCTGAAAGAAAATAATTGTTAAAAGATGGCAGATTGTTAATTAGAAACCTCCATTTAATTTAAATATCAACATTATCTGTAAATAACTTAAATCTAAAAATGTATTAAAAACATGAACCATAATAATAAACACAAACATTACTAAATTTTTTGAGGTAATCAATTTTTCTAGATACCTGTAGGTATAATTTAAAATCAATTTTGATAATCGAACTATTGTTAGATTAAATTTCATGCTTAAATAAAAATATTCTATGTTAATCTTACCTTGTGGAAGATATAGATACTGATCTTTCTTTGTAGTTAAATACAGTGTAGAACTTTCCTAAGAATATGTCCCCTAGAATCCATTCATTACCGATGTTGGCAGTGCTAATTCCAACCAAGCAATATCCACTGCTTTGTAACTGAAAAATATTATAAATGAATTAGATGTATCTTCATAATATTTAATAATTCTTGATGGTGTCTAAAAAATCATGCGAATATTTTAATGATAATAATTACAAGTACTGTCATCCTAATCCTTGCATCAATTTATTTAAAGTACCTTTTTTTGTGGAAGAAAATAGTTGACCGTATGAAGTAGATTATCGGAAGATAGTCTGGGTAGCATAATGAATATTTAATGCAGACTTTTTTTATTTCTTTGTGACCTTTTCCCAGAAAATAATCGATTTGCAACATATTGAAGGTCATGTGAGGGTTGTAATATACATTTCTGAACCCATATATATTCCCCCCTCCAGTACATTTGGCCACCTCCAGTGTCCTCCTTTGGCTCAAATGAGCTGTAATTCGGTAAATGTAGTTGTTTTCTAGATAAAAAGTACAAAAAAAGTGGGGGTGAATTGTAAATGAGACAATGAGATTTTGCGCTCCTGTACAACCCCTACATTTGAAAGTGAATTGATTTAGTGATTTGTCTTTTGGGGGCATAACATTTTTCTTCCATCCCCACCATTTTTATCATATTTTTTAAGTATTAATAAAGTCACTTAATCTGCATTCCAGTTAAAAAAAAAAAAAGAATAAGAAATTATAAAGAAGCTTTGCTGTTTTCTTTCTTTCTTTTTTTTGCATACACACTAACATAATCATGGCTGAAAAATTATAAAATAAAATATATTGATTTAATATTTACATTAGTTAACAAATAATCCTTTCCTGTCAGCGTGTAAGACTTGCCATTTATTATAAAAGTTATATTTGGTAGCATGTCAATTTGGTTACACTTGACCTGAAAAATATTGTCAAAATTAATTCAATTTTGTCTAAATCAAATAGATCAATACGAATATGAATATTGTAACATGAGCCGTACAACTAATAAGGATGATTCATCAACTTCGACATCAAATTTTTCAAAGACGGTCAGAATTTCTTGCCAGGATGTTGTTGGTGCAATTATTAAAGATGTTCCTGTATCAAGAATAGCAGGAACTCTTGTTGAAACTGTTCGAGGTCCTAACTTAACTCTGAAAACATACGATTGCTGATAGAAAATTATCACTTTCATTCTGTTAGTTGTTAACATTTTTATAATTATGATTTAAATGACAATCTCAATTAAGATAAAATGGAAAAATTCATAGCTAAGATATAATGAATGGGTACTAATAACATTTTTGAACTAGCTTGAGGCTTAAAATATATAAAAAGAGATCATAGGAACTATGTAATCAAATGTGATATATTACGTTTAGTTTGGAAAATTAGTAATTGTACTTTAATTTTTTTTTTAAATAAAAGATTTTAGCACTTACATATAAAAAATATTTCGATGGTAATAATAAAATAGTTATTAAATTTAAATATTACTTACTCGTCTGTCCTTACTGCCCAAAACTGAGTATGATCTATTATTTTATGAACATCAAAAGTGTTGTTACCTCCGATACTAGGATCCACACCACCAATGATCAGACTTCCTCCATTACTGTCCTCTACATTCCTGATAAATATGACAAAAAAATCATAATAATAATAATTATATTATTAACAAAATAGGATCTCAAAGCATAATAATAAAAATATGCAGAATGATTAGTCATATAAAAAAATATTTCTGCCGCCCAAAGCAGATACTGAATGTGTCGCCCCTTTTTCTCTACCAACAAAATTTGGTATTATTATATACAAACATTTTTTAACAGAGCGAGGGAAATATTAACTTGCAAAGAGATTTTAAAATTTGAAATTAGAAATTTACAAAAATTTTAATTTCTTTCTAACTAGAAAACATTATTTTTAGCATAAAGTTTCAAAATTAAATTATTATTTTTTTTAAACCAATAACATAATTTTCCTGATAATTGGTATATTTTTTTTTTTTTTTTTATAATTATTAAAAACCTAAATTCTTTCTTAGGATTGTGAAATTGGATGGCATTGCTAAAATTTATGGAATTGTGAAGTATATTAGCAATGAGTTGATCAATTTCGTTGTTAGTTTTTCTGGATTTCGGCTTCTAATTCCTATGAGCCAAATTGGGCAATAGCAAGAAAACGTTATTGTAGAGTTATGCTGTACAGATTCCCATGGAAACCCTTCCGCTTTTGTTAGTTTATTGAATGATTCAAAAACTTAATATCAGGAACTTTCTAAATGTTCTTATGAGAGATAATTAATTTAAATAAATAAATAAATTAAACTAAACAAAAAAAAATTCTCATGGACTTATATGAGCGAAGAAAAGGCTTTTTAAACTTTATTCTGAATATTTTATTTCCTTTTCCTAAACCTGATTTTACTTCGCTTGTCTTTATCTGTCATTTTTTAATATTAATATTCAAGGAAATATTTAATATAAATTATAAAAATTTGATTTACATTTTGGAATTTTTAGTCAAAGCCGTTACATTACCGCTTGCCATTTTTTTAAATTTTATATTTTAATAGTTTGTTATTTATTGATATTATAAATAATTAATTTAGGTAATAAATTAATTTGTAATCATTTTACGAGAGAAATTATTTATTGACAGTAAGCAATGTTGCCTAAATAAAGTGGGTATCAGATTATAACAAAATAACATTAGGTAATAATGTTGACACCAAATAAATAGGTTAAAACTAATATATAAGTTAAAAAATAAATAAATACATTAAAAAAAGATTAAAAGGTGTGCTAATATTTTCTTTAACCACTGTGCTAATTTCTTAAGTAAATAAGTGACATTATCCTTTGTAATTTTGATCTAATTTTGTATTGATGATTCAATGATTTAGGTCGTTTGATTGGTGTTTGCCTTTCGATTGCGTGTTCTATGTCAGTCGTTTATCAGTCCAAGGTTTGTTTTGAATTATCAGTCTGCGTAAACCTTACATGTTTGCTTAAAAATATATTTGGAGAAACCTTTTCGTTTCATCGGGCCTCGAAATGAGGACAATGAAAGCCTTATGCCATTGTACTAAAAATATTTCTCCATAATGTGTCCTATGTTTTCGGTGGCTGTAAATTCTTGTTTTCAATTTACATCATTCATAAGTGAAAGCAGATTTTCAAAAAAGTTTACACGGACTATGCGTAGTCTGATTCAACGCGGATAAACAGGAAACTTAAGTTTTTTTGTGAAAAATTTTTTTTTGTTGATTAGGAAGCGATAACACCAATTAACTATTAAATTTAGATTATTACAACTATAGTAAGCAAGACAAGTTTTTTTAAAAATTATTTTTGTCAAAACCATTTGAAGAATACTTTCTAGCGTAAAAGTTCTGTTTTTCTAAAGTCATGAATTGTTTACAATTTCTTTATTTATTGCTCGACTAAAGATTCTCCACTTTTATAATAACTTCCTTGTTTAATAAGCTTTAAGTCTATATTAATTAATTTGAGGTCTGGTAAGATAAGATTCGCCTCTAGTTTAGTAAAAATATCCTTTTAGTAATTTGTAATTATTTTAGTTAGGAACACTGTTTCTTAATTAAACAGAAATTCACATCACATAATTGTTTTACAAAGCTTTTGGTAAATCTCAGCCTATTCTATAATAGACCTCAACTTAATTAATATAGACTTAAAGCTCATTAAATAAGAACTTTATTATAAAAGTGGGAAATTCAGGAGTAGAAAACTTAGATAAATTAGCTAATTTCTTTGATATATCCTAGTCGAAAAAACATTATACTATCAATAAAGCCTTAATATTAAATAAATATATGCAGAATAATTTTCATAAACAAAATTACCTGTCAAGATGGAATGAGAATACTGGTTGAGAAAGGAGGTTCTGTTTTACCATATTTTCGAAGAGAGTCACTCTCTTTTTGTCAACTGTGAATGACATACCGAGGATGCCGTCGAACGTTTGTCCCACGCAATCGCCCTGAAGGCTGAGCCCAACCAATTGATCCTTTACCACCAGGTCTCCAATCTGTATAAAGGAACTTAGTAGATTTGTATAAAAAAAAAAAAAAAAAAAACAAAGCTAAAAATAAACTCATTCATCGCTCCAGTACCATTCCCACTTTCAAATCCCGCCTAATCTTGTCCAGTTAAGAAAAAAATCACGGCAAAATTATCCTTAGACCTGTTGGATATGAAATGAAAAATAGTTTATTATTCTGGGACTAGGTCCCTTTAGAACTATTATTAGGTAATTTTAATTTTACAACATTTATAGGCCAAAAAAAAGTGTGGCCACACTTAATTACAACTTACATTAAAATTGTATATAAATAATTTCAGATAGAGAAAAAAACATTTTTTTTATTCATTTATTTATTGCTATTTACAACTATATATTATAATACATTTAGTAAATTTAATCTCAGTTAATATGGAGTGTAGAGAAACTACCCATTGGTAGCACTCTAATGACGTTTTACATTAACAGGTCTTGTGGCCATCTTCTTTTCAGGCGCCTCAGAGAATTGTCAGGAATGGAAGTTTATAATGAAAGAATATTTGTTTCGGGCTAGATCGGTTATATATGGAGCATTAAGGTCTTTAAGTATGATTTTATTTGTGAGAAAGTAAGGAGCATTGAGGATTTTACGAAGGATTCTGGATTGTAAGGATTGGATACGAAAGGAATTCGAAGGTTTAGTGGAGTCCCAAAGCTCAACTCCGTATGTCCAGATTGGCCTTATTACAAAAAAATAATTCGGAGCTCTATATCTTTACAACTAACAACAACAATAGAAAATCTAAGAGAGCATCATTTAGAGTAGAGTAAATTTGCTTAAATGTAAGCCCTAATAGAGCTATTTACGTCCAATTTTTCTCGAGATATATCTTTTTAAAAAGCAACATTTCATAAAAATGCTGTATGGAAGGTACTGAAAGATTAGTAGTTAGCTAATTTATTTTGAGAAATCTGTATCTCAGGAACTATGTGACGTATAGGTGTCTATTAGCACTCATTTTTTTTTTTTTTTAATATTTATTTATTGCTATTTACAACTGTACATTATAATATATTTAGTAAATCTGATCTAAGTTAAATTGGAGTGTTACAGGCGTGTAAACTACCCATTGGTAGCTCTCTAATGACATTTTACATTAGCTGGTCTCGTGGCCATCTTCTTTTCAGGCGCCTCAGAGAATTGTCAGGAATGGAAGTTTATAATGAAAGAATATTTGTTTCGGGCTAGATCGGTTATATATGGAGCATTAAGGTCTTTAAGTATGATTTTATTTGTGAGAAAGTAAGGAGCATTGAGGATTTTACGAAGGATTCTGGATTGTAAGGATTGGGTACGAAAGGAATTCGAAGGTTTAGTGGAGTCCCAAAGCTCAACTCCGTATGTCCAGATTGGCCTTATTACAGTCATGTAGATCAGTCTTTTGTAATGTGTTGGAAGTTTAGACCGTTTGTCTAGTAAGTGCTGTAATAGTCGAAATCGAAGTGCAGTTTCCTGTCTTTTCAGTCTGGTGTGAGGATTCCAGGTTAATCGCTTGTCCAAAGTCCAAGGTAGCGGATCTGTTCGACAGTGGTAAGAGTAACATCGTTAAATGAAACTGTAGGGCAGTCAGTAGGTTTACGACGAAGGGTAAAGGTGATTTGATGGGATTTGTTGGAATTTATCTTAATCCTCCAATTACGACACCAATCTTCGAGGGCTGTGATATGGGATTGGAGATTTTGGGATACAATTAATGGGTTATTATTAACAGCGAGGACACATGTGTCATCGGCATACGTGGTGAGGATAGTGTTAGGATTGGTTGGAATGTCAGCTGTATAGACCGTGTAGAGGATGGAACCAAGGATACTACCATGAGGAACACAACCGGACTGAGAATAGAGGGATGAATAGGAACCATTGTGGTTTGCTTGGAAAAATCTATCAATGAGAAAGGAACGAATGATGAGAAAGTATGTAGGAGGTAGGAATTAACGGATTTTGTAAAGCAGTCCCGGGTGCCAGACTCGATCAAAAGCCTGTTCTACATCGAAAAAGACTCAGCAGTACATTCCACGCTCCAAAGAAGACGAGACTACGTCCACTACACAATGACATTAGCGCTCAAATTAAAGCTAGTTTAACGTGCTATAAAGTAGCTAATGACCTTCGTAGGAATAGTAATTTTCACAATATTTGCTAAAATAAATTGATTTATAGTTGTTCGGACAAATTTATATTCATATGCGATTATCATAAAAACCACTACCCCTACGAAGATATGTCTCATAAACTATTTTATAGTAAATTTAACTAGCTTTAGTTTGAGTGCTGGCAGATATCTGTACGTCCTATGGTTTCTGGAATAAAGTTTTTCAAAACTCAAACTTATTGTCCGAACAACTATAAATCAACTTATTTTAGGAAATATCATGAAAACTACTATTCCTACGAAGGTAAAGGTTATAAACTTCTTTATAATCCATTAAACTAGCTTTAATTTGAGTGCTAATAGACATCTGTACATCACATAGTTTCTGAGATATAGATTTCTCAAAATAAATTAGCTAACTACTAATCTTTCAGTTGATTTTTAAGAAATATTGATTTTTAAAAGGCTATATTTCGAGAACTATTGGACGTAAATAGCTCTATTTGGGCTCATATATCAGCAAATTTAATTTTCTTTAAATAATGTTTATTTAGATTTCTAGTGTTGTTGGTAGTTTTTAAGACATAGAGCTCCGAATGAAAAAAATTTTTAAGATTTTGAAACAGCCGCCATTTTTTATTCCCCCTACCTATACTTGGCAGACTCTTAAATTTTGACTAGTAATTATACATAGTTTTCATTAAAGTAATGAAAAATCAGGGTGAGATAACTGCCTCTTTTTCTTCCCAGCTCGTGTACTAACGGTTTTATGATTTTCGTGGACTTCGCTCTGTTAACGGATATTTTTTTCACTAACCTACTAGTTGTTGATGATTTTTAAAGCATTTTATACTTCTGTCTTACGAACACTCCTTGCGACATATATCAAGCTCAGTAGTTACTTTATTTCACCTATTTCTGACTGAGAAAAAAAAAATTCTTTAGAACTTCAACTACTGTTATAATTTACTTTCTTTCTTATCACCATTTTGTTCTGAAGTTTACACATGCTGTTGTCAATGCTAATAGAATTTTGCGATTTTTATGTCAATAAAGTGGAGATTTCATGCCTTGTTTTATTATCTATTTCAGTATCGCACACGTATTTGGTCCATCATGAAGTACTTTCTTTATCATTTATTGTTTTAAAAAAAATTAATTAATTAAAGTCAGTGAGTTGGAAAAGAAAAGCGTACACGAAGTTTTATCACGATCATAAGAATAATATAACGAATGTAGGTACATTTTTTATCATGTTTATATTTTATACTTATTTGTATCAATAATCATATATAGTTTTAATTTACTTTTTTTCACTGAAAAAAGTCTTTTTTCTTTTAAAGGAACTCACAAAATTTACTTAATAGGTGTCTGTTATATAGAAGTTTTATATTCATATAAAATATTTACCACCTACATTCGGTTACGTCCATTTACATTAAAAAAAATTATTACTATGAACTTGTAAACAAAAATAATTAAATTGCTTAAAAATAAAGAAACTAAATTAATTATTATGAGAGATAGTTGACCGTGGATGATGAATGAGGAGAAGATGGTTGGGGGTGCGGTCAATGAAAAACACAAATAAGTTCGATTAACTTATTTTAATGTGCCAACGTTTCTGCTAGAGTTTCTAGCCTTCTTCAGGGCTAAAAACAGAACAAGATAACAACCACAGTAAGTATAGAAAAATAAAAAAATAAAAAGGAAGTATAAACAGAATAATTTTACATATAAAATGAATAATTTTACAAAATAGAATTAATAAAATGAAGTGATGAGAGAAGCGGGAAATAAAATGTATACATAGGTAATTGAAAAAGTGGGTAAAATAACATAATTAAGGAAATGAAATAAAAATTAAATTAATTTGGATTTAATTTTAAATAAATTAAATTGGAAAAAAAAAAATAAAATCAATATTGGAAGGATAGCTTAAAATCTATTATAGTATTAACATTTATTACTAAAGAGATTTATAACAAAGGACTACAGAAAAATTTATAGAGTCGTTAAACATAAATAAAAATGAAGAAAATCAAAATATAATTAATAATGAATGATAGATATTATTATTAACTTATTATCAAGAATCACTGAAAGCTGAAAAAGAAAAAAAAGTACTATGATTGAAAATTAAACTGGTGTATTATTTTTATAATGCTTTTTTTATTTACTTTTCACTAATTTAAAATACTTTCACCTCTATCTCCTTATGTACATACACATATATTTAAAAAAAAAATATATTAATTATCAGTTGATAATACGTAAACATAGGTATGCCGTGTACTCTTATTATTTTTTAATTCGTGTGATTATTTAAAAATTTTCTTTTTAATTTATAATGAATCTTGTACGTTTATTTTTGTAATTATTTGTATAACTCTCTTCCTCCCCCCAACCACTTTTTAAAAAACAATTTTTATTTACAAAACAATGAGATTCATAATGATTTCTTGTTTAATCTTTTCCATTGAATATTCTTTGTTCCAACTAAAATAAAATAAATAAACAAATGCAGAAATATTTCTCGAGATTGTTGTAATAATAAATAAAAAAAAAATATGAGTATATTACATTTGACGTTCTCAACTTTATGAGACTGTTTCATAATTGTATGACTTTATTTTGATTATTGACATCTATGTGCAACCTTCTACTTTGGTGAATCTTATCTTATCAGTGATATCGTCATTGAGTGAGTAAAAGAGAAATATCTTTTATATACATAATGTTGAATATATGAGAATAATATTTGTATTTGTTGGGAATGATTTAAGTGTTGATATTTAATTTTAATATCCAATGACTCATTTTAATAGTACTATTTTCTAATAAAGTATAATTACCCGATTTTATATATCTGATATGAAATATAGAATATTTTTCCTATCATTTCATATATGGTCATAAATTAAGATTTGAAAAAAAATAATACTGCTAATCTCTGTTAGATAAATGGATAAGGGAAATAAATAATAGTCAGCCAGATATGTGCATGACAGACACTAAAACTGATTTTTGGTTACAGTTAGAGTTGAAAATGATTACAATAATTTTTATGAAACAACCATTATCTATTTCTAAAATTACAGTTTTATATTTGATTATTACAGATAAATTGTGATTTCTGAAGGAAGAAGGTATTTGTATTTAAAAAAAATATTTTGAAGATAATTAATACAATAAAAGTATGTTATTTTTAAATAACAGTTGAAAAATAACATAAGTATATAATTATTTGTGTATCTAAAACATATTATAGTTTGCTTTTTTAAGATTTTATATTTTAATTGCGTACTATCACATAAAGATTTGTCTTTTTTTATGAATATCACTAAACTACTCTACCATTTTTTACATATTTTTTGTTGAATCAACGTAATGATTTTATTTATATACAAATATATAAAAATATTATATATTATTTGATAATTAAGTAATATCTTAAGTCTACTAGATAGATGCCATGGATGCTAGTAGATTAATAAATATGTTAAAAAAAAAAAAAAAAATGAAGTACCTGCATAAATTACGAACTAAAGTTATAGAGGCATTTATTTACAATGCCAAAGGGAAAGGATGGATATTAGAATGCTGAAAGGGCAATGAAGGGACGTGTCAAAAAGGGAATGGAATATGAAAGGTACCAGGATCGGATATGGAAAGATCTGTCCAAGCCTTCTGTTCTGTTGGCCGTTTTAAATAAAACTGAAAGTCAAGAACGGATTTTTCCGGAATCGACTGAAGATCTGAAGGAGATCAAACATGTATGTGACGTCCAGATTAGATAACTTGAAAGAGGGAGGATAACAGGAATTACGATGGTAAGAAAGATTAAACCAATTAAACTATTAATAAAAATTAATAAAATGATTTGAGGAACATCCTATCAAACGTAAATATAGGGTGTTTTTTTAAGCCCGATAGAACTTGAAATTGTAAAAAATAACACAAAAAATTAAATTGTAATCAAAATTTTTTTTTTATTCGAAAGATCAATACGTGACATTAACATTTGAAAATGATTTCGGGCATATGGGCACCGCGGCTGTTCTTGACGAAGCGCATTCTGGACGTCCAATTTTGGGCCACTTTTTCGAGCACTGCTGGCCGTATGTCACGAATAACACGAACAATGCTGGCCTCCAAGGCGTCAATTGTTGCTGGTTTATCAGCATAAACCAGTGACTTCACGTAGCCCCACAGGAAATAATCGAGAGGTGTCAAATCGCACGACCATATGCGGCAATTTTGCTTATTAACAAACCCGTTAAGCCAAAAATGCGCCTCATCGCTGAACACAATTTTACAGAATGCGCTTCGTCAAGAACAGCCGCGGTGCCCATATGCCCGAAATCATTTTCAAATGTTAATGTCACGTATTGATCTTTCGAATAAAAAAAAAATTTTGATTACAATTTAATTTTTTGTGTTAGTTTTTACAATTTCAAGTTCTATCGGGCTTTAAAAAAAACCCTATATATCCACTTCTTGAAAAAAAAAATCTTGAAATTTAAAATTCTGTCTCTAAAAACTATTTAGTTTATTTCCAAACTTAAATTTGTCACTGATAAAAATCGACATTTTCAATGAATACTTATTTACATTAGATGTCCTGTAATTTTTTACAACAATTATACATAAATGGAAATATTAAGTTTTGATAGGATAGCCCTAATTTATCTCATATTACCGCTACTGTATCAGTTGCCAATCCAACGTCTAAATGACCCTTGACGTAGTGATAGGTAAACTTTTGATGAAGGTTTTCATATGTTTGCGAATCATCAAATTGGAACTGTGAATGCGATCCTCCACCTGAAGATATAAGCATAAAATCAATATATTAATATAACAATATTACATAACTGTAAGTAAAAGACAATTTATTAATAAAATAACATTGGAAATATTTTATCTCTAATTGTGTTAAAAGTTTTAGCAATAATTAGTAAATAATAAATATAATACAACAAAAATGGTATATATAATTTAATAAATTTGACAAATGGTATCATATTATAATATGAGACACTTAATTCTTTCGATATGCGAACGACATGTCTTTTGACTTTCTCAACTTCTTGGCCATGTGAGACTGATCTATAATTCAGATTTTTTAGCATGGCAACTAACAGACCCAGCGTTTATCCAAAATTTCATTATTTTCGATCAATTCTACATCTAAATACTAACAGGTGTGGACTGGTTTCAGGATGCAGTTTCCTATTAAACCCCTTGCACACTCCATTTGCTTTTCTCAAGTTGACAAACATCTTGCCTCGGTTTTGTTTCTTGCCGTTTTTACATCACCCAAATGCTATGTCAAAATGTTATAGAGCCAAATACATATATCGTCTATAAACTCTAAAAAAAAACAGTGAGAGGCAGTTAATTTTCTTTCCTTAGCCCATCTATAACATTGAAATTCTCAGACAACTGCCCATTCGTTTCCATTCCAATAGGTGGTATTTTCATTCCAATATGCCAAATCTTAAAATAATTATACAAAATTGTTCGAATTTCTATATCGTATATCGAAAGAATTAAGTGTCTCATATTATAATATGAAACCATTTGTCAAATTTATTAAATTATATATATGTACCATTTTTGTTTATTATATTTATTATTTACTTATAAACTATTATTGCTATGTCGTTCTAAGACCTGGATAATACCTAAGGCGCCAGAAAGCAAGTTGTTCTCATGAGAAAGGTGGGTTTAGCGCAGAATAAATGACCCAGTGTGTGAACAAGGGCTACGGGAGTTTCGCCGGATTTATGGGTAACCGGATTTGGTCTCAATAGTATGAGGAAGCCAGATAAGATGAGTAGGGTTATGGAGCAGGTATAACCAGTGGATTAGTCTTGGAATGCCTACACGATGAACGACCTGCTGGACATGGTTTTCGCAGATAAGGTAGAAAGAGTATTCAGGATCTTTAGTTTAACATGTTAAAGCGTGTTAAATGGAGAAAATTTTCCTTATTTTACCATGTTAAAACGATATAACATGGTTGAGAGCGTGCTACTAGGTCTGTTAAATGGATAATGACGTCATGCAACAGACCAGATGAGCTGTACATCGCCGTGTTATGTTACTTGCACGTAGTTTATGTTTTGATTGGCTTAGTATTGTTTTGGACTTTTTTAAACAAGATAATCAGTAGCCAAATCTTCATATTTCTATTTTTCATTTTCTTTAGGAATGTTGTAATAAATTGCTGTAATCAAAACTTAGAAGTAAACAATAACAAGAAGTTTTGGAAGTAAAGGTTAGTAAATAAGTTACTAAGAAAATCCGCTTGGAGCTCTCATTCATTTAACATTAAACATGACTTTAAATAGGGCAGCTCACAGTCCTATACTTATAACATTTAACATAGTAAAATATTTTGCATTTAACACAATATCATGAATACTCCTAGAGAAAGACCAGAGTTGTTTGCAGCTGAGGGAGTTAAATGAAAATTTAACTCCCCCCCCCCCCATTACCATGGTTAGAATAGCTTTGTTACCTCAAGATAGCCCCCCTCTCCTCTGTTTGTCAGAAATGAATATGAAGGGGCACATAAAAAAACAAACTTGAGGTGGCTGGAGAACGATTCGAATTAAAAGATGGAGGATCATTGCTCATGATAGATACGAGTGGAGAAAGGTTATACATCTTGCTAAAACGCTTTAAATATCATTCAAGGAGATAATGATGCATACAGAAAAGATTCAGTTTGTACAAAACCGTACAGACTCGTTTTAAAAAAATTAAGTATGATACAATGAGCCTTGAAAGTAACTCTCTTATTGGCTCAGTAATGAAACACTGAAGAGGACAGGCATTCGTTGATTTTTTTTCTGAGACGAATATTGACTCGATATATACTTATAGTTAAAAAATAGAATATTATAATATAAAATTAAAATATTACATTTTCAACGACATATTTTTACACTTACTGCCACATGAGGTCGTGTCGTTGATAGACGGAATCCAGAAAAGATCGGAACCGGTATCAAATAATACCGTGAAATCCTGCCTTGGGGTTCCGACCGATACCACTCCATAATACTGTAACTAAAATATACATTTACAATTAGCATTCTAAGATATAAACTTTAATTTATGATAACATATGCAGTTTAACCTTGGTGTGGGAAAACTGAATGAATTTTCGAGTCTGTGTATAAAATTAATTTCACTTAAATTATTTAGTTTTACATTAAAATTATTCTTTAGAATTATAGACCATTGCTGTCAATTACTTTCATCCATCTTTCTGCTGAGAAACAAGACACTATGACATACTCTGTCCAACTACTATATACAGACAATAGATATATCTTGTGTCCTATAGTGTCCTACAACTTTGTTCGACCATTTCTTTTGAAACGTTTTTATTGTTTTATTAATTCAAACTGGGATGGACTTTTATTGTTTACTACGTTTATGTCTATTGAATATAATATTAATTAATTTTTTGGTAATATTTACTATCAGTCCAAATGACTGCACATTGTGTAGTATGCCATCAAATATGACCATGGGAACACACCATTTTCGAGTAATTTTTTTTATGAGTTTAAAATTTGACACTCGGCACCCCAAACTGCAAGAAACATTGCAGAACGTTTGAGGAAGAGTGTTGTAACAAACGGAACGTTAGTTTGAAAATTGTTTGACTGGCAACACAGATTTTAATACCTCAACCAGCAATTGACGACAACAAACTTAGACTTACTATGGAAGAAAACCCTTACCAAACAGTTAAAGGACTTGCAGAACAACTGAACAACACTGGTTGGTAAAGTAAAAAAAGGTAGATCTGGGTATCTATGGGGGAACTTGACGAACGGGGGCAGCTGAAGTGCTACGAGATAAGCATTTCACTGCTTACTACGCAAAATAAGAGCCTTTTCCCGAAAGGATAGTTACGTGTGGTGAAAAGTGGATTATAAATGACAACAGGCGTCGGTCAGGTTAGTGGTTGAATATTGAGAAAAAACCGACACATACCAAAACCAAATTTATACCCGAAAAATTTATTGGTTTCTATGTGGTGGTCAATGGCAGGAAAAATTCATTTCTCCTTTTTAACTAGAGGTGAAACCATCACATCCACATCGTACTGTACTGCAGTGATATTGGTTAATGCATCTACTTGTCCTAAACCAAACTGCATTAGTTAATCGTAAGGAACCTATACTCTTATCCGATAATGCCTCATGTTTCACGGCAGATAGAGAAGAATCTAAACGAGCTATGTTACAAAGTCTTGTCCTAAACCAAACTGCATTAGTTAATCGTAAGGAACCTATACTGTTATGCAATAATGCCTCATGTTTCACGGCAGATAGAGAAGAATCTAAACGAGCTATGTTACAAAGTCCTACCACACCCACAGTTGTCAATTAGCTCATATTGATTCCCTTCCTCACAAGTTAAAAGATCAACAAAGCACTCGGTGGCCAAACTCTCACATAACTTCCACTTTTCACTCGATTTAGGCATATTTTAATAAATTACTTTAATGAAAATTTAGAAATAAACAATAACATGAAGTTTTGGAAGGAAAGGTTATAAAGCAAGTTGCTCAGGAAATCCGCTAGGGACTCTTATGCATTTAAAATAACTCTAAATAGGGTAACTCTGAATCCTATACTTATAACATTTAACATATTACAATATTTTACTTTTAACACAACATCATGAATATCCCTAATGTAGAAAATAAGTTAGGGTAAGAAAGTAAAGTAGTAAGGGAAAAGAAATTTATGAAATCAAAAGATTTATATTCAAAATATTTACACACATTTTTCCAAACGTGTTATCAACTTTTCAAACCCAGAACTGAAAAATTGAAGGGTTTATGAAGAAATTAAATCAGAGAATACATTTTTGTCCTGAGAATCATTTTAAAATATTTCGCCACTAAGGAATTTGTTAAAAATTCTGAACAGATAGAAATCTGTCGAAGGTCTGGTGAATAATGAGGGTGTATTATAATGTAAATATTTTGAATATAAATCTTTTGCTTTCATAAATTTCTTTTCCCTTACTACTTTACTTTCTTACCCTAACTTATTTTCTACATTAGGTATATTCATGATGTTGTGTTAAAAGTAAAATATTTTACCATGTTAAATGTTATAAGTATAGGATTGTGAGCGGCCCTATTTATAGTTATGTAAAATGCATAAGAGTCTCTAGCGGATTTCCTGAGCAACTTGTTTTATAACCTTTCCTTCCAAGACTTAATGTTATTGTTTATATCTAAGTTTTCATTAACGTAATTTATTAAAATATGCCTAAATAGAGCAAAAAGTGGAAGATATGTGAAAGTTTGGCCACCGAGTGCTTTGCTGATATTCTAACTTGTGAGGAAGAGAATCAAGATGAGCTAATTGACAACTGTCATTACATTATTATTATAACCATCCATTGCTTTATAAGTTATAAAAACATTCAAAACAGTACTCACACAATCAAAACGCTACGAGCAAGCAACCTAACACACTAAACAAAATGGTAATGAACTCAGCTGGTCTGTTGCGTGACGCCATTCTCCATTTAAAAGACCTAGTAAAAGACTCTCAACCATGTTATATGTTATATCGTTTTAACATGCTAAAAGAAAGAAATATTTCTCTATTTAACATGAGTTTAACACGTTAAACTGGTGGACGCTGAAGCTATTCTGGGGAACAATGTACCCGGTTCATCCTTCTCATTTAGATGATTTCGAACGTATTAAATTTTTTTGTTTTACATTCTACTCAGAGCTCAATAAATAGTTTCATAATTTCCAAGTCTAATGTTTCTAATTTACACTTTTCTTTATTAGATTTTACGAAAAAAAGGTAGAAACATTAATACATATATATTTCCTATTAATTGATATTAAAATTTTTAAAAAATTGATCTCCTGGGGGGCTAGGTAATATTTTTCCTTGAAAGGGGGCGGTAGAACAAAAAAGTTTGGGAATCTCTGCTGTAGAGCTTGTGATTCCAAACAATACCTTGTTTGGTGGTAAGTGAAAATTGTGATGCGCGTATTGCATCCAATATTTTGCTCTAGTTCAGTGACCCTAAAGGCCAAAATCGCATTAGAAATAGAAATACCGAGTTTACCCTTACAATCTAAAAATTATAACTTTCATTGACGATGATGACCATTATAACTAGTAGGTTGGTGCATATGAAATATTGAATTTTTTTTACATGTAAATATTTCTCTTCCTATTTTCGATATGTTTTTGTTATTAGCATAACCTATTTTTTAAAAAATATGAATTCCATGGATATTCGTGTATTTTTTTTTTGTTTACTATAAAATTGGTAATAATGCTGTAAAAACTACATGCGATATAAGCCGTTCAGCGAGATAACTGTTAAAAATCGAAAAGTGCAGCGTTGATTCGAAAAATTTCAGTCTAGTGATTTTTCACTACTAAACGAACTACGAGGAAGACCCAAAACTACTGTGACGGCCGCATGCATGACACAGAACAATTGCGAAATTAAATTTTTATTTTCAGGCATCTATGCTTCCAAGTCCCGCTGGGAAAAGTGTATTGAAGCGATGGAACATATTTTGATTAAATAAACAGCTTGTGAAAAACAATATGCAGTTTTATACATTCACTTGAAAATCCGACATTTTATATGCACCAAACCTAATAGCACATCCACAAAACCATTAAGATATCTTTGGGAACTTTAGTGAAGGTGCTTAGAATTACGAAGCTCAAATATTGCATGCTTACTGAAATTTCATGGTCTAAAGCAATTATTCTATTTCTATTTTTTAAATATTAAAAGCATTAAAATTTTAATTGCGCCTCATGACAATCCTATAACATGATATAGTTATTGGACTTGGTTGGCAATCGATTTAAACTGTGTATAAGACACGGATTCGTTTTGACTCAATACAATAATATACCTAAAGGCTTGTGCAAGTTATTCAAAATATACGAATCAAGAAGAACTTGAGATTAATTTTAATTTTATAAAAAAACCTTGTTGAAAGATTGTATGGTACTTTAGCTCCAAGTATCTGCCTGATTTTATGTATTTCTGTTGTTTTTATCCCCATGTAAACAATGATTGGTATTCGAATGACTAGATCCCTACTTGCTTCGACACTTTGAGCTTGATAAATATTGTTTAGAAAATGATAAAAAAGTTGTAAGTGTTGTTGAAGAATTTATGATTCCGATTGGGGAGCTCTTTAAAGTAGTGCGTCATTACATTTCAGAAATATTTTATTACTTACAGAAAATAGAGATATACGAAAATATTTAACAGATTTTAATTAATATAATTTAATATTATTTTTTTAGCCGCTATCATCTAGTATGGAATATAATGTTATTAAAACATATCTGTGATTGAACGCTAGTGTGATGTACATCACCCTTTGATGTGGATAGCATTAAAAAATAATGCTAAGTGAGTAAGGTGTAGATATAACTAGGGAAATAAATAAATAAACAGCTCGAAAACAAAAGAAAGTATTGATTTGTTGAATCATTTTAATTTGATCTCGGATTCCTATTTAAGTTATCTAGCATATATGAATGAACGAGTAAAACATCTTTAGACAAAGAAAAAAGTTTTAAAGCTCACTCAAATGTTTGCGAAACATGTATCCGGAACATCCACTCATCATAAGAATATTTCTTCTTGAAACTATCAGATGAATGTAAGGCCATAAATTTCATATGGGTCCTAAGTCTCATAGGAATTGTTGACAACGAGTTCGCAGACAAAGCTGTGAGAGATGCACTCCCTGGCCGAGACACCGTCGTTCTTACCCAATCAGAACTCAATAGAACTATCCGAAAGATAGCAGGCCATGTGGAATAAAAGCTCTCCGAGTAAATTAAGTGAATTCAAGAAGTAGTAAAACCGTGGTCGATAGCCTACCGCAATGGTCACTAGGAGAAAGTTGCTCTAACCCGCTTGAGAATAGGCCATACTTTCCTCACGCATTCTCACATGATTAGAAAAATACCACCTCCAACGTGCCAATATTGTCAGTTCATTCTCCCGATTAAACATATTTCTGAAGAATGCTCTAACTGTTTACCAACAATTGGAATAGGACCAACCCCAAATTTATCTAAAGCTCACGTTGGTGTTTAAATTTTCAAAAGAGCATCACTTTCTTTCTCAATTATAGTTATTTTTATTTTTTTTGCGTTGGAATCATGTGTATGTATTCGTGTGAGTGAATATATGTGTGTTTAGCTTATAATTATTACAGTCCATAAGCATTAATCACCAAAAGGTTTTATGCCTTTAAAGAATATCAAATAAATGTCTTTAGGCTCTGAGGGGCTTCGCGAAATAGTGGAAAAAAATTTAATGAAAGAAAATATCCAAACAGTGACGAGTAGTTTATTTTCTAATTTAACATTTTTCATTGCGATCATGCTTCAAGCAATTAGGTAATTACTGCAATATTTTTGTCCAGCCTTATAAATTAGAATGTTTATAATATTCATTATTCTGTAATGATCAATAGATCTAGCAGACATTTTTAGCATTTGTTTTAAGGGAAATATGTATGTTTCTATGAATAATTCCAATGAATTGATAAAATCAATGCTAATTAACAATTTATGAAAAATAATTTATTCCCAAGACTATGAAGTTTGATACATGAACTGAAATAATTGCGATTCGAAGGTTTTCGGCCTTTCAATCCACTGTGGGTCTGTCGTTTGGCATTTTTCCTCTCAAAAATAAACATTATTATAAAAATTTTAATTGTATCGTATAATTACATAAATTATAACTGTATGAATTTTCTTATTATAAATATGTTTTTAATAATCTAATTAAATATATTTTTTCCTTATAAGTCTCCTAGCATTGGGTTTTATCTTAGTCGTGGAGTTGATGACGTAGTTAATTACAAAGTAAAGATATGTGCGTTTCTGTTTCAGCGGCCATATTTATTTATACAAATATAAAGTAGCACTTGTCCTTGAGTAATAAATAATAAATTTCATATCTTAATGTTTTTTTTCGATTTGAAGGAATTTTCGATTAGTAATATTAACTCACAAAAAGAGTTCACATTAAATAATTTGCGTTTTGCTGACATTTTTCATTTCACCATCCTCTGTAATTTTTATAGAGGGTTCAACATTCCAATAATTCAATAACTATTAAATTAGTTTTTTCATTGAAATTTTAAGGAGATCCTAATAGGTTATAATAATAGTATACATCATGTACTAAAAACTTCTGAATATATTAATTCATAAAAACAGTGTATATATTGGAAAAATAACTATTCATTAAAATTAAATTATCACTAAACTGTTGTAACAAAAAAAATTATATTAAATAATCATAATTTAAGTAGTGGTGGTTATTAAAAACTTTCTTGTTAACAAAGTCTGTGTTTTTTCCCTTTTATTACATAAAACTTATGTTTAAATGAATGTTACTGTTTTGATTAAATCTTTTGTATTTCATTCATTACTTATCATTTTATATTAGTTTTATGTATGGCTTTATCAAACGAAATGTCTAAGCGATTTTAATGTAATTTATTAAATAAAGAAGATATCTTGAAATTTCAACAGTTTAATATAGTTATTATTTATAAAAAAAAATATTATGCCAAACTTAGCTCCTGATATTAATGGAACCACTTCGTTTCTATATGGGTTAGATGGGTTTGACTTAGCAGAAAAAAAATCAAGGCGCTCTTAGTCAATGAATCGAGAATACGATATGAGCATCGAACTTCTGGCTCAGGTAGTTATTCATGTAATGTTTATGATTACCTATATTTCGAGGAGTAAGTTTAGTTCTTCGTAAACCTGATTTTTTATATAAATTCGTAAAAATACACAGACTTTATTTGCACCCATTTTAAATCAAAAGAGAGGAAATATATTCCCCAAGATAAATAAATATTAAAAATAAAACTTACATTTTTGAAATTTATAAGATCTAGTGTCATTGGATTTCTTCCCCTCAACAACTTGCTCGCCCCACTCCGAACAGGCAGTTGTTGCTTCACTGGCACTTTCTTTAAGGGGATACTGAAAACAATATTATTTTGTTATGTTGCTAATCTTTTTTTTAAACAATGTATATAAATACATTATATAAACAAATAAATGAAAATGCAAATGCCCATAAGCGTTGGCCCTATGACGAATGAATATCGGACATCCCGGGCAACGTATAGCTAACCAAGCGGCAAAAGCTGCATCATTGAACCTACCGTCTGACTGCTTTGATTGCCCCCAAAACTTTACTTAATTACTTTACTCTCTAATGACAAAACATATAATAAGTAATTGACAGGCAGCTTTGATCAACACAATAAAACATAAATTAAGTGTACAGTACTTGAAATACTTAAATCCAAAGCTGTAGACAGCGAAAAGTGGTACTGACTAGACTTCGAATTGGACGCATTTCACTAACCCATAAATACTTACTGTCAGGAACATGTTGACAGTGTAACGTGCCAATAACTATCAAACACATACTGACACACTGCAAGCATTTGGCAACTTTATTAAACGATAATAGCCATCACATTACGGAAATATTTGATTACCTTAAGAAAACAATTACCATAATTGGAGGATCAAAATAAATCCTATCAAATCACCTTTACCCTTCGTCGTACCTACTGGCTGCTCTTCTGTAACCTTTAATAATGTTGCTCTTACCTCTGTAGAAAAGATCCGCTACCTTGGACTACATCTGGACTAACGACTATCCTGGAATCCTCACACAAGACTGAAAAGACAGGAAACTGCACATCGATTTCGACTATTACAGCACTTACTAGACAAACGTTCTAAACTTCCAATACATTACAAAAGACTGATCTATATGACTGTAATAAGGCCAATCTAGACATATGGAGTTGAGCTTTGGGGCTCCACTAAACCTTCGAATTCCTCTCGTATCCAATCCTTACAATCCCAAATCCTTCGTGAAATCCTCAGTGCTCCTTACTTTGTTACGAATAAAACCATACATAAAGACCTTAATATTCCATATGTAACCGAATTAGCCCGAACCAGATATCATTCCCTCTATTATAAACTCCCTAACCCTAAACTAATTTCTAACCTTGCTTCCTCTTCTATTCCTGGCAATCCTCCGAGGCGCCTGAAAAGAAGATGGCCACGAGATCTGCTAAAAACTTCATTAGAGTGCTACCAATGGGTAGGTTCTCTGCACGCCTCCATCACTGCATCCACTCTTACATCATATTTACTAAATGCGTTTTTATATACATACAGTTGTGAATTGCAATAAACAAATTTTAAAAAAAAAATCATCCCTGCTAGTAAATGTATGGAATATTATTTATAATTATAATATTTAAGCCTGACATAACCTACAACAACGGCTTTTTTTCAGCGTTCTACCGGAAACTGAACTTCTTCTTACCCGATTAAAATGAGCTGTTCCATGGGTACTTTCCAACCTTATACAAAGAATTTGGTGAGTTGGTTGTTTTCTGGCAGCTCACAAAACTCTCTCGGTTAGAGTCTTGCCTCTCTATGTGCCTCATAAGCGGTGCAGGCAATTGCAATGTACTCGGCTTTCTCAAATCCGCCGTAACTGCCCCCAAGGGTTCATCACCGAAATGAAATCACCCCAAGAAATCCCTTTCTGTGATTGCTCCGATCACTTTCGATATATCACTCGTCTTGGTCTTTTATTGATTTCGTAGCAATTAAACCGCAGGTACGAACACTGGGCCTTGTAGAGTATACCAGTGACTATAGTTTGCTATAATAAATTGTTTGGCATCGGCCACAACAGGAAAAAAAATCGCAAATCATGTGTATTATAGCGAGCTCGGAGGGAGGGGGTATAAGAACTATAATAAATGGATTGTAAGCTTGAAGAGTAATTCAGCGTACCATAAAAAATATAATTATGGAATGTTTTTGATTTAAATGTTCAGTGAATTTTTTATTGGACACGATAATTTAAGGTTAATATTGCAATTAAAAATCTAACACCAATATCTTGAAGAATATAAACGATAAGACGTAAATATGATTCATTCACAACCATTCATAAATTTTTTTGGTAAAACTACTGCTAATATTACTAAACATTCATTTTTTTACGAAAATAATAAACTTTTTTGAATAGAAGGTGAGTGGGAGTGAATTTCACATCCGTTTCTAAACCTCTGGAATATGGTTTCGAGGGTTTAAGGAGTATATATGGCTCCATTTTCAGAAATAGACATACTGGAAATGGTCTAGAGCTCATTAAAAATTATTAGGCCGAAAAAAAGCATCTCGATCAATCGTTACAACCTGTATTGGTTCTTTGAAAGTGGAAGTCAAGCAATTAGTAAACCTGTCCGACTAAAAACAGTGAAATGTGTGATAACACAGTATAAATATGGAATGTGTGAACAGTGCAAAATTATCTGTTTAGGTAGAAAAAATATATAGTATGTTCATTTTTGTATGGGTATTTGTTTTCCTTATAAATTTGCAGTGAGTCGGAACCAGAGCTTAGGAGGAGAGCTGGTCTGGCAAAAAAGTTGACTAGAATGTTGCACCCTCCGTCCTCTGGAATACGGTCATCTGGAATACGCTCAACGGACAACAAAAGGCGAATTTTTAGAAGTATTGTTGAGCCCTTACTTAACTACGCCGTAGAAACCTGGACACTTAACCTAGGACTCTAGTCTAAACTTCAAGTGGCAGAGATGGATTTCTGGAGGAGATGCCTAAGGATTACCTGCCTGGATAGAATCAGGAATGATGATATGAGGAGCAGGCTAGGAGTGACGGAAGGATTTATGGAGAGGATTGGAAGGAGACGACTGGAATGGTAAGGGCACTGTCAGCGGATGCCAGAACGTAGGTGGCCGAAGATACTTATGCAATGGGAACAGCCAGGAAGACGCAGGAGAACAGGAGGTGGTGGGAAATGCGTGGAGGAGGACATGCCCGGCAGGAGACTTGAGGAGGATGACTGGTGGGTGAGAGAGAAGTAGAGGGACGCTCTGACATAGCCAGGCGACTCATTGAGGGAAAAAAACAGCAACAGTAATTTGCAGTAAGGCTTCGTTTCAAAAATTGGACTTAATTTTTTTATAAAAACAAATTTTTAATATCTAAACACTACATACGCTTTTCAAATAACTCAAGAAATATTGTCCCTAAAAATAGTCTCATGGAAGACCAAAACCTCGTTTTGAAAGATGATGAAATTCTCTACAAACAAATTATCATTGAAATCGGTCTATTATCGGATTATTATATTATCGGACAATGATATGGCATATTCCTCGTAAAATATCTGTTGAATCTTTTGTACTGATGAGAACAGGAAAAAGAGATAATATAAATGGCAATATTTGTATATCAATGAAACCTTAGTTGTAACTTCGTCTTGTTTGTAATAACAGAGATCTGCAAAGTGCGACCAAATTTCGGGAGGGAGAGGGAGGACCACCTCCTCCTGAAGCAGGGTTTGAAATGGGGCTTATTTGTTCAAGATAAGTCAAGGAAGGTTCCTTTTGTTATCTATCTTATGATAGTGATTCAAACGGGAAAGAGCACGATTATTACTTTTCCTCTGAGAGTGGTAAAGGAGAGAGGGGAAAGCTCGCTACAGCTGATAAGGCAAATCATCGATTGAATCTTTTGATCTCGTTTGAAAACGATTGAAGTGATTTCCAAAGTATTTTGGAGAGAGAGGTTTTGACAAGGGATGGGAGAGATGTGAAATCGGTGAACTCGGTGGACTCAGACGACCTGGACTATAGAGTGTGCCGGATGACCGGTGCCATCCAGATGCTCTTAAGAATTGCAAGGAAAGTACACGACCTGTCCCATGAATGCCGGCCTTACCTATCATGAAAAGAGACCACACATTACGAAGTCCGAGACGCACTGGACTTACTCAGGTAATGAATACAAGTCCAAAGCGATTTGAGCTCACAGAAACGTAGATCCTGAGTCGAATAGCCCACAAAATAAATTCTTATTTTATGTCGGATAGCACTTCGCAGTAACTGTTATGCATGTATTTGCCCAGGCAACTACTCTTGAAGAAATGGCCAGCATCTTAAGGTGACGTGCCCCAGGACAATGAAGAGGCAGCTCTGATGAGACGTGTCTCGTTATACCTAACTGGTACGTACTTGTGTTCAAAGAGAAACAATCTGAGACTCCTCTGCAAGGAAAAGAACAGGAATGAGTAGTTCCATAAGTCGTGTAGATCTATATTTATCTTCCCTGTCATGAGCAAGGTTCTGAAGAATCTTGATATTTTAACTGATCTAATCCCAGTTCTTGCTGGGATAAGTAACACATATTAATACCTAAGTTCCTAAATAACATAAGCTTCCATAGAAAGAATGTCCACAAGAATCAGTCTCAGGTCCTGTTTAATGAAAGTTGATATTCGACGAGTCGTTGGTAGAACTAGAAGAGGAGTTGATCCATTCTGCCAATGAGGATGTTTCGGCCACACTAGTGTCTTCCAAAAGTAGAACTGGGTGAGAGCTAGGCGCCGAACGTTCATCAAGCAGATAGGTGTGAAAGAAAGAGCACAAACATCTGGAAGAGGATTTAAGTCTACTTCTCTCTTATCCAGAAAATAGAATGGTGTTCGCCTTTATTGGCCTCATTATTGTGAAGTGAGAGGCTCTTTCCGAGGCCTCAGATGCCCAGTCCGTATCTATACATGTTTCGGCTCAAATTAATTTCTTTATATATATGTATATATGTGTTTCCCAACGTTTATATCCAAACTTTTTACTTCCTATATTTATTTATTAAATTAACCAGTTTGGGGCTTTAGTAAGACCGTGCTATTCGAATTTACCAAAAACTTATCAATAAAGATTATGAAAAAGAAAGACGATGAAGCTTTCTTAAGAAAAAAAAAAAAGGGCTTCTTACGAAGAAAATTCATTATATAATTTAATTAAACTTATAATTAATCTCTAACAGTTCCTACTTTTATCAAATGAATCTCGGATTCCAAAACCGCCTATTTTTTTTTCCTAAAATAAAGTTTTGAGTTAATCTTGAAGGTTGTGTTCATTATTAGTTGGTAATTTTAAGTCATTAATTAATCGGGTTCTACTGTGTTATTGTTTCTTTCATTTTGATTGTATATTTTTTTTTCACAGACCTGAAAATGATTGGGCGTGAAAGTAGGTAACGTTTGTGTTTATGTTTACATTTTTTAAATGTTCTCTTTATTTTTTTCATTATATCGTTTCGAATTATCCCTAAGAAATAAATTATCTTGATTGTAGGATTTATTTTTATTAGGCTATCTGAATCCTTTAATTTTGGTATTAATGTTGATAATTCACTCGCCGGCTTCAAAATTACTCTGTAAGCAAAGAGGTTACATACAGAGACATAGAGAGAGTCCGCAGGCATTTGATTGGCACTGGATTGTCATATAATTTGGCAACTTTACTTAATAATAGTTCACACATTTGAGGAATATTTTATTACTTTAAAAAAAAACAAATATGTACGAATATATATAACAAATCTTATTTATTACATCAATTAATCTCACTTACTGTTATCGAATAATTTTTTTGTTCTTTTCAATTTGATTTAATTTATTCTTTTTTTTTCTAAATATTAACTATTGCTATTATATTAGTTAATATATTCTAGTATTGATTTCATGATATTAGGAATTTATAATCTTAAATACTATCTTGAGACTGGTTAATGTTGTTTAAATAAATAATTTAAATTTTATCCGTTATTTTATTTATTTATTTTTCATACAGATAGTTTGATTATGTTCATCTTGTCTATTCTTTTGTTTGTATATATTTTAAGAGAGTTTTTTTTTTTTTTTATAATTATTTTTTTAAATTTTTATTTTATTATGTATGAGATCATTCATCACTATTACCTATTTCCCACAACTGTGTGGCAGATTGTAATATCTATCAATAAATAAATCTATCAATAACAATAAAAAAAAATTTTTATCCATTATAGTCTCAAAAAACTTTATTTTCATTACAAGTCCGACGTTTCGGCTATGATCCTCAACAATTCAAAATACTTAACAATATTATTTATAATTTATCTTACCTTAATTCAATTTTTGAACTAAATAATTTAAAAACAACTTCATGCAGGCTATTCTAAGGCCCAAGTCATTTCAACAATTTCTCTATGAAACATTAAAAAATAATTTTAATGCTTGACCTGAGTGGAGGGAAGGTAACAAGCATTTTTATGATAAATTTTAACAGATAAGTGACTGTGATAAAGCGTTTTTAGTGTAAAATTGACTAATTAGGCAATTAGACATAATATAGGATATGCTTATTAACAAAAAAATATATGTTTTAATGTTTCATAGAGAAATTGTTGAAATAACCTGGGCAGAATAGCCTGCATGAAGTTGTGTTTTTAAATTATTTAGTTCAAAAATTTTTATTAAGGTAAGATAAATTATAAATAATATTGTTAAATATTTGAATTTTTGAGGATCATAGATGTAATAAAAGCTGTTTTGTGATGGATTGTCCCTGAGGATGGCCGAATTGGCCGAAACGTCGGACTTGTAAAGAAAATAAAATGTTTTGAGACTAATGGATAAAATTTAAATTATTTATTTAAACGATATTAGGAATGTTTTTCTATACTCAGTCAATAAATATAGGCAAACATCAACATTGCTTTGGATTGTCCTATATTATTAAAAAAAAAAATTAGTGAAAATAAGATATATTTGAAGACGAAACACCATGCTACTCTATTTATTTTCAGATAAAATTCAAAGTTTCAATTTTAACTTTGAATGAATTTCCACTAATTAAGAATTAATTTTTTATTTACTCAAGTAGTTATTATTTTAATCTGAGTATCTTAGAGAAGATTATTACAGAATGTTCTAGGACGCTTATTAATTCCTTATCTTAATCATTTCAAAACCAATGCCTTTCACGGTTGAGATACAACAGGTATTTACTAATATTTGTTTAAATTTATAAACAAAGATATATTTTTAACATTTTTAAATTGGAACTAATTAATCCGAACAAAAAGTTACGAGTTATAAATTTACACGAATAGTATCTAGGATTGGCTTTCTCAACAACTTATTAAAACTTGCTAAGTCATTAAGGTATATCGGATTTTTAAAAATCTATTATTTTATATGAGTATCATTGTATGTTATTATAAACTTTTTGTCATATATGTTTTATTAAACGTTTTTCCATAATTGAAATTTTATGAATTTAGTTCCACATTTTAAGAGAAAATAATAATAATAAATAAACATATATTTGAGTTTTAACACTTGTGGGCAGAGGGAGAGAAATTATTTTATAAATTTATAAGGATTTCATTGGTTTAAACGTTTTTCGATGCTAAACCCAGATAAGAAGATATTGTTTAAATATAGTTTATGTGAAGGTTTTTGAACCATCTAAGTAAAAAAAAATAAATTTAAATATAAACTGTATTTATGTATTTACTGTTTAGGTTGTGAACTCCACAGTAGCAACTGTTTACAATATCATTTCTAGAATTATTAATTTATTTTTCTTATTACTTTTTTTTTTTTTTATTGATAGGCATAGGTTTTTTCCCAACTCGAGACAAAACTATATCAAATTGATAGGAGTAGTTCTGAACCTGTACATGCTCCAACCAGTTGGTGACATTTTTGAATCGTGTTCCAACATGCCTCTTATTGAACAACTTAATCATCTTTCAAACGAGCATCTGGAGTTCTAGAATTTCGAATTATACAAATAACTAATTAAAAGGTAACGGATTCCATGGGTACTTGCACAAAACTCTGTATACGAGTTGCAATACTCTGTATCTTAGTTATTTTCTGTTAACCCCTGTTATTTTCTGGTGGATTTAGGTATACACTGCTATACACGAAGCATTAAAAGAGCTTTATGCAGAAGGTTTACCTTAGTGAAGTTTCATGAAAATTATCTCGTTTTTCTTTTTTAGGCTGATCCACATATGTTTGAGAGGGTTAAGGTTTTGTTTTTTGGATCTCCCAAAAATATCTTTACACTAATGTATGCCTCGTTTTGAAGTTTTGCTCTATTTACAATTAATCAGTGTCCTTTACGACTTTTAACAAAAATGATCTGCTTTTATGACGCTTTACTAAGAATAAATAACAGAATGTTTTATTTGTGCTTTATATTAATTATATCAACTTACAAAGTGTGTCATTCTAAACCTATAGCAAACCGGCGTTTATAATAAATAACAATAGAATCGTCCGAAATCGTTATTAATTATTTTAAATACATTTCACAATAACTGTTACTATATAATTTTTATTTTTAAATTCTATTACTATTTACAACTCTCAATTAACCTCACTGGTAGCACTCCAATCTTTTTTTTTTTAGATTAAATTAATTAAAATAATATAAAAGAATTTTCATTTGAAAAGATTAGAAGATAGCAATTTTTGGAATAGTGTAAAATAAATGGAATTAGTTATTATTCCTTGAAAAAGAGCTACACAGTTTAGTTTTATTTTTTTTAAATAAATAAAAAAAAGTTTTTGTTTAATTGGATTTTATATCTTGAAAGAGAACAGTATTTTTTACATGTCATCATTTTGGTACCGTAAAAATTTAAAGTTAATGGGCTGAGTTCTTGGAGGTCTTTGAAATATTTTCAAGCTTTTTCGGAAAAAAAAATGTTATCATACGGTAAATAAAAATTGAAATTATCAAAAATGTTAACTCGTTTAATACTTCGTTCCTACTTCACTTGAAGAGACTGCCTGTTTTTTGAAATTTTTGTGGTTAAGACCTAAATCTGTGACACATTGTCTACCATATCTCTATGCGTAATTTTTTTATACAGCTTTAGTCCATTTTATCCTGGTTTAAATTAATATTGTTAAAAAGTAATTAATTTTTTATTATTATTTTAATATATTTTTAGAAGGAGGAAGGAAGGACAGTTATATAAAAATCTGTATTCTAAGCCTAGTCATATAATAACTAACAAAAAAAAAAAAAAAAAATGAAAGAAAAATCCGAAATATCACAACACCGGTGAAATCATTTTAACTTCCCAAATATAAAACGTAGTTTTTTGAAATAAAAATTGACAGTTACTTTCAGCTCTTTAAATTCGTAAATAGGGCTCATAATTTTATTTTTTATTTTTATGGGGCCATTTTTTGTGTAAACTGGATGAAATATAAAAAATGTAGGCAACCGATAAACAAACATTTTCAAAGCTTAAATTAAAAAAATATATGTATGATAATTATGGATATAATTGTGGTTGATAATTTTTAAATTAAAAACATTTTTAATATCAATAGAAATGATTAAGGAAAAAATTTAATCCACATTGATTAAAATAAACTATAATTTTTTCTTAAATTTTATTTATTTTATCCATTGACTATTGTCAATCTTTTTTTTTTCTACACCCCAATAACATTATTAAAATTATTGTATAAGTATAGATAATTTTTTTTTAAATTAATATCTTCTACTGAAAGAGTTTATTAGAAACTAATATGAAAATAGTGAATAAATAATAATCTTCCTTGTTAAAATTTTATTAGTTATTACAAAGACAACAACGTTTCGGGATTATACCCCTATTATTAACCTATTAATAATAATATAATATGTAGTAATTTATAAGTTATATAGAAATGTTAATCAGGTAAATAGTTTGTAAATAGTTTAATAAATAATGTGATATAGGGTTAATGTTGTAAGCATGTGTTAATTTTGAGAGGTTGTTTCTAGCAACCTGAAGATGGGGGATAACCTCTATACGTTTTTGTCTTTGTAATAACTAATATAATTTGAACAAGGAAGATTATTATTCATTTACTATTTTCATAATAATTTTTTTTGTTATTATCACCCGATATATATAATTTTTTAACAGTGCTTATCACTGCTATAAACTATGATGTTCCTCATCTCTATTCATCAAAGGACTTCCACTAAAATGTGGAAAATGTATAGGTATGTGTAAAATAGAACTGTTTCACATAAAATAATATTATTATTTTTTTTTGTAATATTATATAGTTTTATTTTAAATAATTTAATGTTTAATAATAAAAAAAAATTACTTTACCATTTTTTTTCTCAAAGTAATAAACTACAAAGAAATACAGTTTAATTTGTGTACAAATTAAATCACTCCGCGCTCTATTATGTAAATGTAAATCAGAGACCACAAAAAGATAAAAATTATCATCTTAGTTAAAACGATGAGAAGGTGTTAGAAGTAGCACTTAAGCGAGGTCTGTATTTAATTAAACAATTAGTTTATACGATTTTGTTTTAAAAAATTTAAATATCCATGTGGACAAAAATATAAAATACGATTAAACTAGCAATAATTAATTTCGAGCAACGATATTTTTATATGTTCAATAATTCAAATTGAATTATTTTTTCCCTGAAGAGTCCATATAACGATTATGCAATATGGAATTATTTACTTACCGGTGAAATCCACTGGCGATGACAGTCGAAGATAAAAAAACAACGTACAAATTCACTAGAAACAATTTATTCACTGGCATTTTGGAAACGGTTCTAACTCCCTTAAACTGAACTGCCAAATGGATGTTCGGTAAAACCCTTTTAACGTAGAACTGATAATCAAAGACACAATACAGAGATAAGATTGCCGAACCCAGTACTTGAACTTTAATTGAATTGTGTATTCAAGGCGGGAAACGGTCGCCATTTTAATATTCTTCTGCGGTTTCTGGGTAAAAAAAAAATTAATTAGAAGAAATAAATCAGTAATCTATTAAGATATTTTTAATTGCCAGACAAAGGATGAAAAGTAAATAATGTTCATGTCATCTTTATATATACTCGTACTCATTATATAATTTTTTTTAGGGAGCGCGATACTATATATTCTATATTATATATATATTATATATTATAATTAAATATCTCAATTAAAAAAATTCTACTTTCCATTTTATAATATCGGTAATTATTTTTAAAGTTTACTGAATAAAATTTAAAATAATACCTTATCGTTTTTGGGTTATAAAAAATTAATTAGTTTAAACAAATTCTAAAAAAAAGGCAATTTCCAATATCCCAAGTTCCCAATAGGAGAAAAAAGATGATTATTTCACTCCAATTTTTGATAAATTTAATGAATACTGTTTAATTAATTACTAGTCCAAATTAATGATTCTGCTAACTATTTTTAAAAGCGATTTAATTTTTTTTTTTTTTTAAGCAGTTGGTTATAGGGGGGAGGGTATAGTCTCGTACAAAAGACACCCCTAACTATATACTATGTTATAGTTAAAAGAAAAAAAAAGAGAAAATACATGAGAATTATGCTTCTTAATAAAAGAGAAAAGTAAAATTAATAAAAAAAAAAATAATGATAATTGTAGACTTAACAAAACAAACAATTGCCCTGTAATGGTAAAAAGAAATAAGTTAATTTGAAAACGGGACGATTTGCATTTCTTTAAAACTACTAATAGAATAAATTTGCTAAAACATTTTTCCCGAAATACATTTTTTTTTTTAAGTAACTTTTCATAACGAAACAAGGAACAATCGGTGGTTAGTGGATTTATTTTGTGAAATCTATTTCTCAGATGTCTATGAGCACTCTAATTAAAACTAGTTTAACGTGCATTAAACTAATTTATAACATTTATTTTAGTAGGAGTTGTAGTTTTCATATTTGCCTAAATAAATTTACAAAACCTTTGTGTCTAATTGTTCGGAGAAAATTTTTAGTTTTCGAAAAACTTCGTAGGAATATTAGTTTTTGTGAACTTTACAAATGAATATGAATTTTGCCCGTACAACTAGAAATCAAAATTGTGTGAATTTATTTCGGCAAATATCATGAAAAATGCGATAATAAATTATTTATTTTTTTTTTTATCTCGTATCGGTCACTTAGGACCACGTGAATATCAATGGTTAGGCTTCTTTGGGAGTCTTGATTTTCTTTCTTCACATCGCAGCTTCATGATCTTCGACTGCATTTCTTTTTCTTCTTCAGACCACTTCGTATCCTTTTTTTCCCTCTTCCAATATTGGTGAGATTTTTCAATGTTTTCCTATACGTATTTCTATTTATACTGTCGATATCTGAAATTTTAAGACTCTTTAATTCCTCTCTCATTTACCTTGTGCATCCTCCCATGTTTTTGTAGCTAAACAATTTTTTAAAGATCTTATTCAATGTTTCCTCCTTCATCATCTTCCTGTGCTCATAGAACATCAGCCTTCTGATTCTCATTTCGGTTTCCATGTCTTTGATTTTTCTGTACATCTCTTCGTTAAATCTTAGCCTGTTGTAACCTTCTTGTGTTTTACTGGGCCCATAGATTTTTCTTAAGTCCCTCCTCTCTATTTTTAGCAGCTTTTCCAAGTTGGGTAAGTATGTGGTCTCCACCCCATGTAAAATCGCAGGCCTTATCACAACATTGTAATTAACTACCTTTATTGTACATTTAACTTGCTTTAATTTGAGTGCTGCCAGACATCTGTATGTCCAATAGTTCTTGAGATTATTTGAAATCGAACTTTTTGTACGAATAACTAGAAATCAACATTTTGTGAGTTTATTTTGGGTAATATCATGAAAACTACTACTCCTATAGAGGTAAACACTATAAACTACTTTATAGTACATTTAACTAGCTTTAATTTGAGTGCTAATAGCTATCTGTACGTCCAATGATTCGTGAGATATAGTTTTTCATACATCAAAAAGTTTGTCCGAACAATTAGAGATCGACATTTTGTGAATTTATTTTGTCTAATAACTTAAAAACTACTACTCCTATGAAGATAAACTGTCATTAAAGAACATTAAACCAGCTTTAATTTGAGTTCTAATTTACATCTGTACGTCTAATGATATAGTTCTCCAAAAATAAATAAACTACTAAACCTAAACAATACTAACAATACTAAAAATGTTTTAACTAACTACTGATATTTCAGTACATTTTTATGAAATGTTGCTTTTTAAAAGGCTATATCTCGAGAACTATTGGACGTAAATAGCTCTGTTAGGGGTAATATTTCAGCAAATTTATTCTTCTTTAAATAATGTTCTTTTAGATTTACTAGTATTGTTGGTAGTTTTTAAGATATAGAGCTCCGAATGAAAAATTGACGTTTTTTTTAAGGTTTTGAAACAGCCACCATTTTTTATTCCCCTTACCTATACTTGGCGACCCATCAGTTTTGATTAAAAATTATACATAGTTTTCATTACAGTAATCGAAAATTGGGCTAAGATAACTGCCTTTTTTTCTTCCCGGCTCTTGTACTATGTAGGTTATAATACGGCTACAGAAAACATTTATTTCTGATAGACATTATAAATTAACAATGTTGCACAGTTGATATGTTGATTGTATTTATAAAATAAAATATTAAAATGATCACTTTAATTCTCATTGCAATGGCTTATCCATAGCAACTGTTTTAGCGTCTTAACTCTCTTTTTAGACCTGATGAATACATATTCATTATAAGAATTTATTTATTTTTTAATGGAATATAATTTTTATTTTTAAAAAAAGTATTTATTTTCACCTCGTAAAATTGTAAAGTATTAACGCCGCTTAAAAATGATTTATAATTTAATTATAAATTATTTACAATTAATTATAATTATTTTTATACAATTCTGGATTAATGTATATTTGAATTTAATTGTCGAGTCATTTGAGGATTGTTTCTTTTGAAACCATATTTAATTAGCGATAGCCTTTTTTTTATGCGCTGATTAAAATTATGAATCACGAATGACGTCTTAGAAGCTCTGTTTAGTAAATCACACATTTCTGGATTGGATTTATTTTTAGATTTACCTATTTTATTTATAAATATTATTTGTATGTCTTATTTACTATATTATTAATCATTTCTACGACTAAAGCCTCCTTATACGACTAAACTTGGAAAAGTGAAGTATTTATGATTGCCAAAAGAGTTTATTTCTTTAATTTCAACTTATTTACTTCAGTTACAAGTAATTTTTATTGCAAATACTTAAGGCCGAAATTTCACTGAAATAGTAATAATATGTAAAATACTAA
>NW_027110254.1:200116-221555 GCF_000696795.3 Halyomorpha halys
TATATATAATACAAATTCTATTGTAAGCGGGAATTCGGCTAGGTTTACTATTGTTTAAAGGCTAAATATGTGTTTGGTACTTTAATTGATATAGATTAATTTTAATTTTAATTGTAATTTCAATTTATTAGCGCTAACAAGTTATTGTAATTAGAAATACTTAGCATTAAAAAGTAATAGTAATTGAGAATTTCAATTACAATTACAGTAATTGAATATAGAAATTGTTATTACATTACAGTCATTATTACATTATAGTAATTGTAATTGTGTCTAACAATTAATTTGGTGTAATTGCTCTTCAAAACCATTCAATTTCTATGTTTTGGACAATTTGGTGGTATTTTTAGTGTAATTGAAGATGTAATTAAATACTAATGTAATGATTACTTCCCAACTCTGGTTCCAATGTTAAAATTTTCTTACGGCTGAGTGTGGCACTTCAGTGGTTGTGAAAGTTACACGCAAGTGCTAGGAGGGAAAGACATGTATACCTTCCGTTGATGGTTGGAAAGTTTAGTTAAAAAATAATTATAGATTTTTTCTTTCTTAAATTGAGAATTTTTCTTTCTTTTCAGTCATTCTTTGTTAAACAACATGTTTTAATCTTTTATTGATTGATTACTTTTTCTGTTAGTACACGGGTCATTATCTGGAGAGATGTATTTTTGTTCCCCTTATCAATATCTCATGCTTTCTATTTGTCCTTCTAAGAGGCATCAATATTGTGTCAGCAGAAATTTATACTCTCTTGTTCGTATTCGCTTTATAAACTCTCCTATCTTTATCATTCTTCGTGTCTGAGGGAGGCTAATTTCGAAGGGTGGCTTAGAAGTACAGTCGATGGTACGACCAATTCTAATATTACAAGAACCCAAGAGGAGAAAAAAGACAGTTATTTCATCCCAATTTTTGGTTACTTAATTGAAATGTATATTGAAATCACTAGTCAAATCTGATGGGTCTGCCAAGTATAGGCAGAGGGAACAAAAAATGGCGGCTGTTTCAAAACGTTAAAAATAATTAATTTCTTATTCGAAGTTCTCTATCTTTAAAACTACCAACAAAAATAGAAAATCTAAGAGAATATCATTCAAAGTAGAGTAAATTTGCTAAAATATGAGCCCTAACAGAGCGATTTACGTCCAATAGTTCTCGAGATATAGCCTTTTAAAAAGCAACATTTCATAAAAATGTTGTATGGGACGTACTGAGAGATCAGTAGTTAGTGAATTTATTTTGAGAAATCTATATCACAACAACCATTTGACGTGCAGATGTATATTAGCACTTAAATTAAAGCTAATTTAATGGACTATAAAGTAGTCTATGACCTTTATCTTCGTAGGAGTAGTAGTTCTCATGATATTTGCTAAAATAAATTGATTTATAGTTATTCGGACAAATTTTTATGTGCCAAATTTATATTCATATGTAAATATCATAAAAACTACTACCCCTACGAGAATACGTTTCATAAACTACTTTATAGTAAGTTAGATTTATTTTATTTTGAAGGCTGGAAGTCGTATGTACTTATTCCTACAAAGATAAAGGTCATAAATTACTTTTTAGTACATTAAACGGGCTTTAATTTGATTGTTAAAAGACATCTATACGTCACATAGTTCCTGAGAAATAAATTTCTCAAAATAAAGTAACTAACTATTAATATTTCAGTACATTTTTAAGAAACGTTGCTTTTTAAAAGGCTATATCTCGAGAACTATTGGACGTAAATAGCTCTATTAGGGCTAATATTTCAGAAAATTTACTCTTCTTTAAATAATATTATTTTAGATTTTCTAGTGTTGTTGGTAGTTAAATTTTTTAGTTGGTAAATTAATGTTTTTTTAAGGTTTTGAAACAACCGCCATTTTTTATTCCCCCTACCTATACGCATTAGTTTTGATTAGTAATTATACATAGTTTTCATTAAAGTAATCAAAAATTGGTGTAAAATAACTGCCTCTTTTTCTTCCCGGCTATTGTACTGTAACGGATCGGTTGATAGCTCACAGTTTTCAAATGTCTTCTGAAATCATAAAATAAAATATTTTAATAAAAACAGAAGTATATGGGAAAAGTGAAAATAGGTTTATCCCAATTATTTTCCCCATTAATCTTGCATTGTTTGTTCACATTCTTTATACGAGTAGCAGGGAAATACCTTAAGGAAAACTCTATAGTGGGTTCCTCTGGTTAATTTTTTTTTCATTTAATCAACATTTGCTGTACAGTTTTCTTTAGTTTTGTGGTCAATATTGTCTGAAGTGATAAAAGGTTGTCTGTGACTTTATCCTCAGTCATCTGGCCTTAAAGTCAGCCAGGATAAGTATTTTACTTTATTTTTACCTTCTTCGAGTCCTAAATAACCTCAAAAAATCTTAATCTGGTTGCGTGAAGTATTTAAGAAAGACAGAGCGTAATTTTTAGAATTTATCGGTCAGCTGGTTCTCATTAACTTGGTTTTCCAGCCTCTTCTATATGTTGTAATTTAGGCATTTACATTTTTATTTTTTTTATTTTTATCTTGAACTAAACAATTTTATTCATTTGAAAATGTGTTCTTAAACAAAAGTTTTATCTTAAATAAAATCACATAATTTTGAATTTCTATATTTTCTGGGTAATTTATCAACATTATCCCTAAATGATCAATATGAAAATCAATATTTGATTTTTTGTCATTCTAACTGAACATTTTGTGGACCCTATAGATTAAAACAATTTTTTTTTTTTTTATTTTATGTTTCTAGTGGTTCTTTTCTTCAATGACGACAGTCTTAAATTGCACCAGCAGTTGATTCCAAAATGTTTATAATGAATTTTAGAAAGGAGTTCGAAGTATTTCTATGGACCCATCACCTTTTTGATCAAAACAATTAAATACGTAGATAATAATACATAAAGTAGACATTTTCATTTACACTCAAAGGGAGATGAAGCATAAATTCCCTCCAGTGGATTAAAAATAAAGAATGTCCAAAAAATTCCATTTTTACCTTAAATGATTTCTAAAGGGATGGTGCTAATACTATTTTAAAAGGTTTTAAGCGATATGCTCATCTAACTTCTGTATAATTATTGTCCTTTGTTTTATTTAAATGCTCATTTTTTCCAATTTGGATTAGGAATATTACCTCCTAAGCTTGTACTAAAATGTGTTAAGTAACTTTCCAATGTAAATATAAAAACTTATTATTTGAGTTTCTTTCTTACTATAGAGGTATTCGTGATCTTTAGTTTAACATGTTAAAGCGGGTTAAATAAATAACCTTATGTTAAATAGAGAAATATTTCCTTCTTTTCTCCTGTTAAGATGATATAACATATAACATGGTCGAGAGTCTGTCAAATTGAGAATGACGTCACGCAACAGACCAGCTGAACCCGTCACCATTTTGTCTGTCGTATTAGGTTACTTGTTCCTAGTTTGTTTTTTGATTGTGTTAGTATTGTTTTGAAAATTAATAAAGCGATTGAGGTTTTAACTTTAGGAACATCTAAAGTCTATTTAAAACTAATAAAGCAATGACAATAATAATAATGAAATGACAGTTGTTTCTTAGCTCATCTTAATTCTCATCCTCACAAGTTAGAAGATCAACAAGACACTCAGTAGCCAAACATTCACACAACTTCAACTTTTCACTTAATTTAGGCATGTAATAGATTACTTAAGTCAAAAGCTAGAAGTAAAAAATAACATGAAGTTTTGGAAGGAAAGGTTACAAACCAAGTTACTCAGGAATTCCGCTAGGAGCTCTTATGCATTTAACATTTAATATGACTTTAAATAGAGCTGCTCACAATCCTATACTTATAACATTTAACATGGTAAAATATTTTACTTTTAACACATCATGAATATCCCTAATGTAGAAAATAAGGTCCTTATATCACTGCTTTGCTTGAATCGTGGCGGAACTAGAAAAAAAAAAGGTATTTTTCGGATTTTATGCTTAACGTGTTCCAAAGATGGTGTAGTTTTACCAAAGAGAGTGGCACATTTTCATTTTCCACCGAACAGATGTGATAGTGTTAAACTGTACTCAATCTTTCTTGAATAACGTCATCATTTTGGTTGTTTAATTATTTTCAAGAGTTTTTTTCACAATCTTTTAAATAGTGACATTTGGCTATGCAATCAGTTGTAGACATTTTTTTCTCTTAATTAGTGTTATAGTTAAACCTCAACTTGTCGTAAACTTTACGATTTTTTAGTAGAACAGACGAAACTTAAGTAGGAAGGCGAAGCGTCGTAGCGTGGAGTAACTGGACAGTTCTGTGTTCAGATTCTGAGAAAACGAAGTAAAGGCAACAAATAGTAGAATCCTTTTTATTTTTTCATTAATAATTGTGTTGGCCATCAAAAATTCAATTTATGATAAACCTATACTAGTACAAAATATATAAATTTCACAACATAAATTCCTTGTATTATAAAAACTCATATTTAAAGAAAATGTAAATCCTAGGTTAATCCTGATTTGCGTGATAGAACAATTATGGGAAAAAACGATTTCTGGTCCTAAGAAAAATGTAAAATTTTGATTTAATAAATCAAATAAACAATAATATCCCGAAAATTTACTTTTCAATCTCTAACAGGATGAAAAATTGCGTGTTGTGTTTTTTACTCTAATTATTTAAGATCATTATCACTTTTGTCATTGCTAGTTTTTATTGTAATTTCTGTACGCTTTTTCGATTGTTCATTAAATATTTTATAATTTACCATGCAAATAAAACTTGTTTAGTTCGAAAATGTTTTTTCTTAAAAACTGGTCCACACTTTTTCTTGAAAATGGGTAAAGTACTGGCAGAATACGTTTATTTAGTAAATTACGTTCTAAGGGACACAAAATTGTCAAATATACAAACAATTAGAAGAATTGAATAAAGTTTGACGTCAGTATTGGAAAAAGTGTATATTTCAAATGTTTATATAATTCTTCTACAAAGTTAGCATTATATAAGATATACCACTATTAAAGAAAAGCAGTGATATGTTAAGTTGACTGAAGTTTGTCTATAGTAATGCAGTTAAAATAAACATATTATGTTTCCATTTTTGTAAAATCCATTATATCAAGATGTTTCTATTATATTTTCAGCGGTTATATCTATAAGCAGCTTACCTCTTTGTATATGCTGCCAAGATAAACCACTGTAAAACCTCCCATCACGTTTTGTTGTTGTTTCACTAAGGACAATGAAGAATTTGAAGCTTCTCCTTAATTTAAAAGTACATTGTGATGTATTAGCTGATACTTCGCTAATAGTTGGTGGACAAACGTCGATTGACAATGATTTATCTGTGAAACTTAAGAATGTATTTGTGATATCGAAGAATACATTGTATTCTGTTGATTTGATATCTGGAATAGCTTCCAAATATTATGATTTAGCCAGTTTATTTTCTGATAAAGATGTCCCAAAGGCTATGAGCATGTGGTACAGAGATTTGTACAATACAATTTATATTTGTTTCGAAAATGGAGAAATATTCTCTCTCATATTGGACAATGAAAAAGTGGAACATAGTAGCATCATTCATGATTTGGAATGCAAACCTCTTGATATTCAGTGGAGTCCTGATGAAGAGCATGCGGCAGTTGTCTGTGGTAACGATTCCTTAATATTATTGAATTCAGAATTTTTCATCCTTGCCGAGATAGATCTAAATGATTCTCTCCCTGGTGAAAATGAACTTATCAGTGTCGGTTGGGGAAAAAAAGAAACCCAATTTCATGGATCTGAAGGAAAGAATGCAGCTAAGTCGAAACCTTCTTCAATTGACCCATCGTTTATTGAAGACAATCATTCTCTTCGTGTAACCTGGAGGGGAGATGGTAATTTATTTGCTGCTAGTTATTGGTGCTCTAAGACAAGTATGAGAAGAGTGAAAATTTTTAATATGGATGGAGTATTATTGAGCACTAGTGAAGATATTCCTGGTATGTTTTTCTTTTTCAATTTGCTTAAGGTGATTCATAAATTTATTGTTCTATAACATTGCATTACTCAAAACTAGAATGTCACCAAGAGGTAGATTTGTAAAAAAATTTTTTTTTTACTCATTACCTTTTAATACGTGCAAATCAATTATAATTGAATAATAACGGTAATCTAAAATTTACTAGTTGAATTATCATAATTTATTGCTTTAATCGAGTTTTTTCTATAACTGGTAATTAACAAAGTTTCTGAAAAGGCAAGTAAAAAACATTCTGTTGAAAGGGCTAAAGCAATGATGGGTGTTTAAATTTTTTTATTGCTATGTAAAGGGAACCTCTAGTCTCTAGAAATGAACTTGAAATTGCTCTCCTGTCAGCAATGTTTAGCTTTTCCTGAATTAAAAAAAAAAAAAGGTGGATTCTTAGGAACTTTATTAGTACCTTATAAACCAAATAGTTGAACACAAATCGTGAATTAAAAGTATATTAGTGAAAGCAAATAAAACATATTTACCCATGTTTTTTCATTTAACTCTTTTTCATCTTTATGAGAACTTTAAACATCATAATGAACTCATTTAAGAGATTTTTGCATGAACTGGGGCTGTTTTATGTTAAGCAGGGCAGCTTTAGCTCGGTTGAGAAAATGTTCCCCATCTATGGTTCTATCTTTAGAATATCTCCAATACTAAATATATATAAACATTTTTTAAGTTTTGCAACGATCATAAGATGTTTTCTATTTTTGTATTATATTTTTTCTTACTATTTTGTAGAACCCTACTACAGTACTTGTTACTGTGATCATAGATTCTCTTCCAGCTTTCTAACATTAAAAAAAAAAATTAATTGTGATCTTTGACATATTTATGAACCATTATGTCATAGTCTTCATAAGTCATACAACTTTTATTTAAACTCTGATGCAATTACATCTATATGAGGGAAATTAAAAGACATAATCAGCCTACATCCATATTCTTTGGTTGAATTATTCATTATCAAATTGGACAAATTTCTGTATTTGTATATTTTTAGAGAATTTCTGTATAAAATTATTTAACATGTTAAAAAAAATAATCATTTGTATAACTTTGTTTATCTCATGAAAAGTAAGTGTTGCTTTTTTTTATTTCTCTTTTGAAATGTTTTATTTTAAATTTAACATTTAATTTGTATACTATATTAAGTTTCTATCTTTGTTTGTTTTGTGTACTTTTAACGAACATTATTTAATTTATGAATTATTTTTTAAAGGTTTGAATGAACCTATCTGTTGGAGACCGAGTGGAAATTTGATTGCTCTTCCTCAGCAGTTACCTAACAAAAAAGTTGTTTCATTCCTGGAGAAGAATGGTCTCAAACATGGAGACTTCACTTTACCATCTGATGTGAAAGTAAATAATTTATTTATTGGTTTTAATCTTTTAATTTGTTTTGAAGTTGCTTTGGATCTAAAGATAAGGGAAATTAAACTTAAATTTATAGAGAATTCATCTAAGCATATCTCATATGGCGTATTTTTATTAACATAATATAAAATATCTATTTAATAAACTATAAATATCTAACTACTCATTATGGTAGCTCTCACTGTCATGATATTGATTAAATTACATCATTATTGAACTCCATGATTCCATATTTTTGTTTTATAAATTTATTTATTTACTAAAAATGATTTATCCATTTAACTATTTTAGGTCAAGCACATCTCTTGGAATGAAGGATCAACCATCCTTTGTACAATTTGTGAAAATAACGAATATCTAGGAGAAGAAGTGATGTTATGGGTCACAGGGAATTATCACTGGTACATTAAACAGAAGTTCAAATTTGTATCCCAAACTGTAAGTTTCTCTCTCTGTTCATATTTTCTTCCTATTGCTTATACTTTCAATTGTATACAAATGATTTATAATTTACAGCGTAATGTTTGGTGGGACAAAGAGCGTCCTAATAGAATGTATGCTCTGTGTGAAGGAGGAATTTTGCAGATATTGGAATGGACTTTTGTTGTTAATAATAGTTACCATTCACATTGTGAGGATAAATCATTTGTTAGTGTAATTGATAATGGTTAGTATAATAAATATTATATTTTATATTAACTTTTTACTTCCCATAGTATTAAACGTAATAGTTTATGTTTTGTATTTTTTTAAGAACATTTTCTTGAATTACTATTTATTTATTAACAATTAATCCTTGAAAAAATGTATATCATATCCAAAAATATTGTTATTCAAAAATCTCTTATAGCTAAGTAAAAGTAGCCGGGCTACCTAGTGTGACTTAAGGATAATATTTGATTATTTCTTTATTTCACAGATTCTATTTTACTTACATCATTCAAAGAAGCTGTTATACCTCCACCAATGTCCTCATACAAATTGATTTGCCCAAGTGCTGTAAATCATGTAATGTTTGCTCCATTTGATAAGTAAGTTTCTACATTACGTAAGTTACTAATACATACATATCTTCTTTTTGTGTAAATAGTATATTTTTATGTATAAAGGGTTTTTATTATATTTATTGTTAAACCAAAAAGAAAGCTAACCAATTTTGCCAAGTGGACCAACCAGTCAAATATGGAGTGGAAAGGGAGTTATTTAAAACAAAGAAAATGGCGGGGTGTCTTGTTAAATTTCGTTGAATCGCGGCCATGTTGAGCAGATTCAAATATTTTAAAAACTTTATTTTAATTATCCATCATAATTGAAATTACAATAGATTTAAGAAAAAATAGAAGTTAAGAATACGTATTGAAGAAAATTATTCATAAAGGAAACCATAAGAAAAAAATCAAAACCATAGTGCCACAATCGATGTTGAGAACTAACACCTAGAGAAGGGGAAGGAAGAAAACTTGGTTTTTGGGATTCGTTGCTTAGGCATGGGAGGGGAATGTTGTTTCCTGGATGAGGAAGTCCTCATCTTTTGTCTAGCTGAAGGGCAGACATATTGAAAAAGAGGACATCGAAGAGTCACCCAAAAAGAAAAAGGCACTCTTTGTTTTGAATCGTCAGTGAAGAGTGTAAACTCTTAGTAGACAAATTCTTTGTTAACAGTGAGTTTTTGTTTGCTGAACGATTGTTTACAGCAAGTGTTAGTTTGTTGAGAAAGAATACAAGGAAAATCCTCTGTCATCATAGAAGATTGTATAAATTGGTTAGTTTCGCTCTACCTAAAATTAAATACATTTGTAAAAGTAGATATTAATTTAATTAAGTGTTATTGGTAAAAACGTTCTGTTCTGATTGCCTAGAAACCCGCCCTGAAATTAAGTCTAAAATGTTATAAAATTTAAATATAATTCTACTATCTAATTAATATTAAAGCTTTTAATTTGAACCCAAGCTATATCTAATGTATGAGAATTAAGTTAAAACTATCAATATTCCCTTATATTTAAATAAAGTAATTTTTGAATATTATACTGTATATTTTAAATAAATCCTTTATAATAATAAAAGCTTTGAGTTAATAAAAGGTTTGATTCCAATACCCCCTATCATTGTCTATATACATTTAATTAGTGATGCCTGTCCAAACTCAACTCGATTAGTTTTGAAGCAATACTCCCACCTGCACTTTGGTCTATCCTTCGTATGTCTACCAATCAGTTCAGTCTTCATTAACGTTATAATATCCGTTTGTTATTAATTCTTACACCTAACAAGCCCATCTTATTTACCATAATGCTATAACCTGAATTATATTTACTGAGTGCAGTTCCCGCAGTTCAGAGGTGTGCAGCCCTCTAAATTCTCCGGTTCACTCATCCTTTTTCGTTCAATATATTGTATGGGATACTTTAATTTCATCAATATAAAATAAATAAATCTAATATATAAAAATTAATTCTTGTTTGTTTGTACTTTATGCATTGCCGCACCCTCATCCGATTGTAATGCTTTTTGCGACTGGCCCGATTTTTTGGTAAAAAAAATATTAACAAAATTAAGCATTTTTGGCGCATAGCTCAAAAGTATACATTTTTCCATGGTGATCTATGTCAATCGATTTGTCTCTGAAGAGTGAGAAAATAATATTAATGATTCTACTAAATAATTTTTTATTCACTAAAAATTTTTAAGAAATGAGGATTTCAGTAAAGTAGATCAAGAAATTTTTTTTTAGGAAAAAGATAATCATATTCGTTTTTAGCATCTTCTAAAACCCTCAAATATTTTTCAAAGAAATTAAAAATTAGAAATTTTTCATCTTGGTTCATTTGGAGGATTTTTTAAATTTTTTTATAGTTAATATAATTGTTCATAACTCATCTGCATTTTATGCAATTCCTACATTAATACAACAGTTGAAAATCTGAACGTCCCCTCTTTTAATTTACATTATAGCAATAGCGAAGCATTGCCAGGTCTGCTAATAATAAATAATGATTGTATGCTGTACCAATTTTTCAATTTAATTTTTTCAACCCTGAGTACAGATAATTTCTCTGAATTATAGTGAGAAATGTATTATCTTTATATTAGTATAAACTTTTGCTCCTTGAATTTGTTTACTAGTTTATGTTTCTTAATGTTTCGGCCTAAGTTGTTGGCCTTCTTCAATTCTGAAATAAGATACAATGATAATTAAATTGTGTTGAATTATGTGAAGAATATATATTTTGAAAATAGTTAAGGAAATTGAGGCTAAAATAAAATACATAATATAAAATTATAAACCTATTTACACAAAACTAAATGAAATTCTTAGTTTTTAAAAATACACATACATATCATGGAACTATATATTTCTACTTTAAATGTTGCTTTTATACCATTTTCAGAGATCAGCCCAGTCTTCATATGTTATGTGCGGTTTTATTTAATGGTGATGTTGCATTTTTCAAAGACCCGCTCTCAAGTCCTACAATTTTATCTGGTAAAATTTTTTGAACTTTTTTTTTTGTGATTGATAAGCTAAGTTATAATTTGTATTAATTTATGTGTGGCTGGTGTTTCTTGTTCTATTATTTTAACATGTTCATAGAGGTAATTAATATTTTCAGATTTGGTTCAGAAGTACAATTTCTCTGAAGAGATTATTTCACTTTCTCATTGGGACTGGGTTAGCTCGGACACATTCATTTTTTGTTCTTCAGTTAATAGAGAAACTCATATTCATCAATTCTCGATCTCCAAAGATGGTCTGGAATTGAAGTATGTTATTTTAGTTTAAAGAATTGTATTTACATTTTTCTTTGAATCTTAGTCATTTTATAAAAATTACGTTTTAATTTAATTTTTTTAAAGGAAAAAAAATGATATGATTGATATCACAAAAAGAAAATATAATAAAATAAAATAACAATAGTAAAGTTATAGGTAAAATATATATGTGATATCAGAACACAAAAATATAAAAAAATTTAAAATAAAAATATTAATTTGTTATAAAGAAATTGATTATTCTTTACAACTGAAACAAATACACAATGATTATGACAAAAAAGTTATATTATGTTGTGGTTAAACTTACATTATTTATATAATTGATATTTTTACATAATTCTTAAATCTTTAATGTGAATTATCTGTTATTGTAAATATTAAAAAATGAGCTAAAACTCTTAAAATGTTCAATATAATAGAAGTTTAAAGAAGTGTCAAAGGACTAACTTTTCCTTGGAATAATTTAATTAATTTAAAGACTATTTTGTTATTTTGTACATTGGATTTCTAATTGATCTTAGACATTTTATTTTCAAATGCTATACATTTCAATATTTTTTCTTATCTTTTCAGAAATGTTACGAAATTGCTAGGAAACATTATAACATGTAACAGGAGTGGAAACAAACTTGTAATTCAAACCACCGATGGAAAGTTATTCAATTACAATACAAAGTCTCTGGTCGTTACCGAGTCTTTTTCTTTAATTGAACCATGTTACGACATCAAAGTGCATCCCTCTGGTCTATTCTGTCTGTCAGAACTATCTAGATTATACTTGAACAATGTTCCTATCGACTTTCCTTCGATAACTTGCAAGGTCACCTCATTCATATTGAAAGATCCTTATTTGTTAGTGACAACATCATCCCATAAGCTAGTGATTTTACAGTGTTGTGATTCGGAGGTAAGGGAATTCATGAATTATATTTCATTAGAATTTTATTATTTGATCGTACAGAATTGAAAGATAAGATGGTTTGGGTGGCAATCAAAAAGATAAAAAAGGTTGTAAAAACTATTAAAACCAACATTTTGATCCATATTTTAGATCTTCATCAATAAGTTTCAAAATATTAATAAGTATGGTAGTATTCTAAGAAATTATATTAACAGTACTATTAAATTAAAAAAAGTATGGATTTTGAATAGATTAAAGTATCAATAACAAATACAGTATTGAATAATAAAAATAAAAATGAACCAATTAAGTAATAATTAATAAAAGTAATAACAAATATGGAGGAGAAAAATGCTTTATTTTATAAGCAGTGTTGCCCCAATATATTGGGTTGCGAAATGATACAGCATGCTAATCAATCTATCATTAGATATATTATAAATACATTTTTTTTAATTTCTATTTTTTCTGTCTTTTTCATTTTAACTAAATATCACATTACAGTGATGTTCCTATGTATATGTTATTTTATATTTATGTTTTTCTTTGTTCTTTCTTCCATTTTTTTTGGGGGGGGGGTTGTTCTTAACCATGTCATCCCTTGATTCCACTCTCATTTGTCTCATATTTCTCTTATCTTATGATCAATCAGAGTCATTATAAGTTATAATAAGTTTGCAATTAATAATTAAGTTTAAAAAGAAGAAATAAGTTCAACACAAATAAATAACTTTAAGATAAATAAATATGTTGAAAACAAATAAATGAATTAAATATAAATAAATAATATTAAATATAGTTAAAAGTTTCACCGTTTGTTATCCTGCAATATTTATAGTTATTTAATTTGTACTTAATTATGAAGAAAATATATTTTTTTTTTTTAGCATTTTTATTTTTATTACACATTACTGTATTTGTTATTAATATTTAATTCTCTTCGATAAAGACCTTCAGTGCGGTTCAAAACATTAGTTTTAATATATTTTTTTTTTTTTTTTTTTTACTATTTTCGAGTATTTCTGATCGTCATTTGGACCATCTTAAGCTTGAATTATATTTTAGCTTGAAAATTTTTGAATTTACTATTTTTTTTTCTACTTTTTATGTATATTTTTCAGAATGTAGAAATATCTGATCGGAAGCTGGAGAGAGGTTGTAGACTAGTTACTACTTTTGATAATTCAGTTGTCCTGCAGGCTCCCAGAGGGAACCTGGAAACTATACAACCACGTGCTTTGACTATCCTTACTCTTGGCTCACTCATCGATTCCAAGCAGTTTAAATCTGCATTGTCTCTAATGAGGAAGCAGAGAATAGATCTCAATCTAATTATTGACCATAATCAAAAACTTTTCTTAGACGAAGTTAACAATTTTGTGAACCAAATTGATCCACAGTGGATCACTCTTCTAATCACAGAGCTGTCGGGTGAAGATGTTACTGCGAATTTGTACAAGCAATACTATAAAAAAAAGGTAATGTACATTATATATACCTATTATTAATTTTTCTTATAATAAACAGTAGACTTTGTGTAATTCTCAGATGATGGAGCTGTATCACATGAATAAATTTTTAGAATTAACAATTATCCTCTTAAATAAAAAAAAAAAATTTGCTAAATGATCAACAAGACGATGATATGTATCAAATGGTAAATAAGTTTACTACATAAATGGTTGAAAATACTCAACAAATTTTTATCTCAAAACTAATCGACTCTTTATCTGTTTTTAACTTTATTATGAATTTTAATTTAATTTTTTTTTCTTTACCCAGTGGTCTAAATGACTGCCTCCTTGGCTAATTGTAAGCAGAGTTACTTACTTAAAAAAAAGTACAATTTAATTTTATTTGGAGGGAGGAAAACATCTGTTCAAACTGCTTTTCTGTAAACAGGAAAGTTTATATAGCCCAGAAATATATAAGTTCAAAGAAATATAAATATAGAAATATATTATAATTTAAAAAAAAAAAACATTGATTTTGGAAAAATTTTTTATTAACAATTACATTTTTCTTAAAGGTTTCTGATTCGTTTGATGAAGTTTAGAAAGCTTTATTAAATAAAACAAAATACATAATTATAAAAAATGGCTGCTAAATAAATTTAACCAAATTTTGTGATATTTTAGTCTAAATAAGAAACTCATAGTGATTAGCAATAAATTTCAAAGTTAGTTTATTTTTGGTAAATTCTACTGGTTCAGAGAAAGGGGGGGGGGGATCAAAGCTATGTATATTGCACTCTCACAGAATTTTTGTTGTAAATTTACAATTGATAGTAGAAATTTCCAAAGCAACGAACATTGCAATGTGCAGAATTTGGATTTTAACATAAATTGCAAACCTTTTAATTTAGATGTAATTATAATTATTTTTCAAATAATATATATTTTGCCAAAAACTTTATTAACAATTTGACTAATCTAATAGGTTTCTCACACCAAGTTTAGAAAGCTTTAAAATGTAAAACAATAAAAATGGCTTAAAAACACATTTAACCAAGTTTTGTGATATTATAATCTAAAGAAGAACCTCACAGTGATTAATATTAAATTTCATAATTAGTTTTTGCTTAATAAGTTCAAGTGGCTTAGAACAAGGGAAAGTTCCAAAGAAAAAAAAAAAAGAAAGACATTCAAAGCTATGTATATTATTTGGATTGCAATGTAAATTATAAAACTGATAGGTTCATACTGTTTTATTGAGTAATGATAATAATAATACATGCTGCAGTAAGTATTAGGATTCAAAGTTTACATTCATACCATATATATAGAAGAAAGAATAGAAAAAAAAATTTTAACAGTAGTACTTACAAAATAAAAAAGTAAATAATAAGAAAAGTATTCGCAAAAATTAAAAAAATTATATGCATAAAAGCCTGCCCCTCCACTTCCCCCCCCCCAAAAAAAAATAAATAAATAATAAAAATGCTATTAAAAACAGATAGCAGAAAATTCAACACAATAAACATTAAACAGCACAGAATTTGGATTTTAACCTAAATTGCAGAACTGATAGAAAGACACTTTAATTTTTTTAGTCTGGAATTCAAAGCTTTTTTAGAAAAATCAAATAAATGTTACTAGTTGTGCTTTTTAAATATTTTCAAAAATAACCTCTTTTAACTGTTCAAATTTATATTTCATTTTTTTTTTGTCAATTTGGTTGGATTCAATGGTGTGTGCTATCTGTAGTTATAGCCTTTATCAATATTTTATTTAATTATACTTGAATTGAGGAAATGGCTAGTTAAAAACCATTATTAGAGGGACCAGATAATTACACTTGTTTATTAAATAGTTTACTATTTGATTTGAATTCACCTCATTGTTATATTTTTATATCTATTATATTTATCAAATTCTTTATTATTATTTCTTTAATTAGAAATGTTGAATGAATAACACTTTCTTTCTATTATTTATAATATTTCTTTAATATTCTTTTAGGATTCTTCCTTTCTTAACGGTTCAAAAGTTAAGTCTGTATGCGAAGCTTTGTTGTCTGTCATGTCAATTGAGGATTTAAAGAAGAAATATATGTTTCCTATTCTAAGTGCTTTAGTTAAATTAGGTGAAATGAGTAAAGCGATTCAACTAGCTAGCAATGAAGTTGCAATGCAACATTTAATGTTCATCGTTGATTCTAATAAATTGTATATGGAAGCATTGGGTGTCTATAATTTGAATGCTGCCTTGAAAATTGCTGGTAATATATATATTTATTTTTTTTTTAATTTTAAAAATAACTTATTTAATCTAAAATGCTTACTTTTTACCTTAAACTTTAGCTAAAGCCCACTCCAAACTTAGTTGTCTAGTAAAATAGAAAATTAATGTAGAAGTTATATTTAACTGATTTCTTGCAATGGATCCTGTTCTAATATTATTTTAAAAAGATGATGGTAAAAAGTTCACTGCTCCCTAGTAGTGCGTAAGGGTTAGATAGTAGATTTTTCAATGAGGCCACCATATATTTTTAGATTTAATATTACCTTAACTAAATGAGTAAAATTTAAAAGATATGTGAGGAGAAGATGGTTGGGGGTGCGGTCAATGAAACACAAATAAGTATGACTAACTTATTTTAATGTGCCGACGTTTCGGCTAGAGTTTCTAGCCTTCTTCAGGGCTAAAAACAAAACAAGATAACAACCACAGTAAGTATAGAAAAAGAAAAAAGAAAAAAGAAAGTATAAACAAAATAATTTTACACATACAATGAATAGTTTTACAAGATAGAATTAATAAAATAAAGTGATGAGAGAAGCGGGAAATAAAATATAGACATAGGTAATTGAAAAAGTGGGTACAATTAAGCAAATGAAATCAAATTAAAGTTCTATAATGTAAAGAAATATGAACATATTAGTTATTATTAATTTAAAATTAATACTTGTATGCTTGTATACTTGTAATGCTTAATTGTACCCACTTTTTCAATTACCTATGTCTATATTTTATTTCCCGCTTCTCTCATCACTTTATTTTATTAATTCTATCTTGTAAAACTATTCATTGTATGTGTAAAATTATTTTGTTTATACTTTCTTTTTTATTTTTCTATACTTACTGTGGTTGTTATCTTGTTTTGTTTTTAGCTCTGAAGAAGGCTAGAAACTCTAGCCGAAACGTCGGCACATTAAAATAAGTTAGTCATACTTATTTGTGTTTCATTGACCGCACCCCCAACCATCTTCTCCTCATTTATCATCCACGGTCAACTATCTCTCATAATTATAATTTTAAAAGATATGATATATATATAGTTTTAGACTTTAAAGGAAACCTATTTTTACTTGAGTATGGTGTCCAGTGCCAATGTAGCGTAGAGGATTCAGGTAAAAACTTTTTAAACAATTTTTTTAGTGAGTTTTTATTCAAAGTGAAAAGTTTATCCAATAAAAGTTTCCATTTTTTTTTGTTTTTGTACACTCCTTTAAAAATTATATTTTTTGAGAATGCTGTGTTTTTCAAGAGGTAATGCACATTTTCAAATTCAATTTTTTATCTGAACTAAACAGTAGGAACAATAAATGATTATTTTGAAAAGCAGGTATTAAACTATTATGACCACGCCACCAGAAGCTCATTTTATTAAAGAAGAAAACTAAACTTTTTGAACATTTTTCATTTAGTGCTAAATTTATTCAAAACTACTTACCACCTGAAAAAAGTATTAAAGCCTTTTTTTAAAGTAGAGTAAATTTGAACCCTAATAGAATTAATAAGAAATCATCATTTTGTGAATTTACCTAGACAAATAACATGAAAACTATTATTCTTAGGAGTATAATCATTTTATAGAACATTATGGTACATTTAACGAGCTTCAAATTAAACTGTAATAGGACTCTTTATATTCAATGTATTCTGAGATGCAGTTTTCAGACACCAATTGTTTTTTCCCTAATAGTAATATTTTCCCCTTATATATTATTATAGTTATATCTTTCCCTTCAGCTCAGCTTATAAATATTATTATTCAATTTTGATGTTATGTATGCAACATACGTTGAAAATAAGTCTTGTCTGGAGAAAAGTGTGATATCTCAGAAACTATTTGGTGCATAGTTATCTATTAGGCCTCAGTTTAAGGCATGTTAAATGTGCTATATAATGATCATCTCCGTAAGAGTAGCATTTACCATAATATTCATTAATATATATTTGATCTTTTTTATTTTTTTCATTTTGTAGAAAAGTCGCAGAAAGATCCCAAAGAATATATTCCATATTTAAATTCACTTAAATCCATGGAATTTAATTATATGAGATTTGTAATAGATAAAAAATTAAAGAGATATGAATCTGCTTTGACTCATATCAGTAAATGTTGTGACGAACATGAAGAAGAATGTCTAAAATTTATTGAAGACAATTCATTGTATCCAGGCGCATTGAAAATATTTAAAAATGATTTGAAAAGGTTTGCAAGCTTTATTTTAATTCATGATTTTGTGATTACTATGTTATATTTTAATGATAGTGAGAGATAAAAACTACTGTTAATTTTTTTTTTTTTCGAATCCACTAAGTTTTCACATAAATTTTAAATATTTCTGCTTTTAAAATAAGAAATGTCAGCTTTTAAGATTATTTTTAATTTGGAATTAAAAATTTGGAAAAAATTTTTTCTTGCCTCATTACATATTTTGATCCCATCAAAATATTTCAAACTATTCCCTTCCTAAGGTTGTGTACATTAATGATGAGATTTTGTGAGTATCGGAGGCAGCTAGCTTTAGTAGTCCTAGGTTTTAATTTAGTAAAGGTGCATGGCTGTATATTATTTTTATTTATTTTTACTTGTTTACCTTTTATGAGGTTCAATTACTTTTACATATTTAGCAAGGTTATCATTATATCTTTAATCTAATTTAAATTTATACTTCAGGTCTTCGATCATTGCTTCTAAATATGCTAATTACTTATTCAAGCAGAGGCATTATGAGGAATCTGGTATAATGTACCTACGTAGTGATGATACGGAAAAAGCTCTTCAATCATTCACAAGAGCTGGTAACTGGAGGCAATGCATGATCATTGTTATGGATTCAAATTTCAGGTAAAAAATATGAAACAGTGTTAAAAAAAAAATAATAAAAACAAACTAAGTTATTTTCAAATTAATGTCTCTTGTTAAGCCATCATTGGTATCCTTTGACGGACAGAAAAATGAAAACCTTGTTTTACATTTCTAACACCGAGACAAGATTATTATGAGGTTTAAGTTCGTCAACCATTGAGTTTTTTGGTAATCAATAGTCATGATTTTCTTGATCACACCACTGCTCGACCTTTACCACTACTCTCTCTGAGGCTGAGGTTAGATTAAATTAAAATTTATTAGAGATTTTTGTAATATTGCACCCTGAGAAGAAGAGTGTTATGTTTCAAATGAAGTTATCACCGGCTTTTGATCAATTTTGTCAGGACTTTAGTACAAGATCCCTAAATTCCTACCCTCTACGTACTTCCTCATTATCTGTTCTTATCTCTTTGACAGATTATTTACAGTAAATCACAATACCGCTTACTCACTCATCCCTCTTTCTTCAGTCTGCTGGTGTTCCTCAGGGTAGTGTAGTATCCTTGGTCCTATACTTAATACAATTTTTACAGCTTACATCCCAACCCATCCTAAAACATGTCTATTTTCAGTGAATAATGACCCTTCCATTGTATCCCAAACCCCCCAATCCCACGTCACCACCCTTGAAGAATGGTGTCAAAACTAGAGGATTAAAATAAATTCCAATATATCAAACCAAATCACATTTACCTATGACTTCCTGTCCTACAGTATCCTTTAATAATACTTCACTTATTCCTGTCAAACAGATCTGTTACACAGGACTACATCTGGACAAACAACTGATTTAGAATCCTCATACAAGACTGAAAAGACAGAAAATTGTTTGTCGATTCCGAATATTATAACACTTATTAGACAAACTGTCTAAACTTCCAATTCATTACATAAGACTGATTTTCATGACAATTATAAGGCCTATCTGAACATACGGAGTTGAGCTTTGGGGCTCCACTAAACCTTCGAATTCCTCTCGTATCCAATTCTTACAATCCAAAATCCTCATGCTCCTTACTTTTTCACGAATAAAATAATCCATAAAGACCTTAATGTTTCATATGTAGCCGATCTTGCACGAATCAGATATCAATCCTTCCATTATAAACTCCCTAATCATCAAAACCCTCTAGTATCTAACCTTGCTTACTCTTCTATTCCTGACAATCCTCTGAAGTGCCTGAAAAGAAGATGGCCACGAGACCTTCTAGTGTAGAAATATGATTGTAGTGCTACTAATGGATAGGTTTTTAGTAGACCTATTCTCAAGTGGGTTAGAGCAACTTCCTCTTGGCAGCTGCTGTGGTAGTATGTAGACCATGGTTTTAGTACCTTTTGATTTTCTTTAATTTACTTAGAGATCTTTCATCCCCCATGGCATGCCATCTTTCCGATAGTTGATGAATTAAGTTAAACTTTTTTTGAGATGAGCTTTAGTATTTTATCTGGGAGGAGCAGTTGTTTTAAATTTAATGTTGGTATTCAAGTTTTCTCTTCTCTCTTTCATAGAACATTTAGATATTTTTTCCCTCTTCACTTATAAAACATTATATTTCATTTGTTACATTCTTAATAAATTTTATTTTGATTTTCAGTAATGAAGAGCAGAGAAAATATGCTGAAAGTGTTTGTAATATGTTAATTTCTGCTCATAAATATTCAGAAGCGGCAATACTATACACAGAATGGTTATTAGACACAGATAAAGCTGTTGAAATGTATGTTCAAGCAAGATGTTGGAAAGAAGCCATCTATACTGCAAAGAAGTTTAACAAGTCTAGTTTGATTGGTAATATTTTTAGTACAAATGTGTTTGAAATATTTTTCTATTTTTTTTTTTTTTTATCACAACAAATTTACTTTTTTGGTTTATTAAACTTTTGAATCAGATTTTGCCTAAATGTTTTGGCTATTGGTCTCATATTTGTCCCCAAACAATTTTTACTTTAACTTACATATATATAAAATATATTGCAAGTAAAGGTATTGCGATAATAAATCATATTATTTGGAAATACACGTTATAAGGACCCCAGGATTCAGTTAACTGAGTCTCTTAAAATGGTCTCTGTGCGTGTGTATGTAGAAACCCTGGCTCAAAAACAAAATGTTCCAAAATGAAATTAGGTATTTATGGTAGGATATGCCTGGGATATATCATCACCTTCTTTGCTAGCATTGACTTACCAAAAGTGTCACTTTACATGATTGACATGGATGTACCCAGTGAGGGGTAGAGGAGTAATAAAAATTATTAATTTTATAAAAATTAAATTTTTTTTTCTAGCAAATAATTTAAATAATTAATAAAGCATTAATATAATTAAATATCATTTTCTTAAGATTCCGGTTTCCTTTGCCTATTTCCTACTGAAATATCACACACCTGAACGACCATGCGTCCCCCTAGTTTTGATCCTGGGTATGCCCTTGATGATTGATCTTACATTTTTTCCTAAACAATTTTGGAATTTCGATTCATATTATATCAGTTTACTATTAAATGGAATTTTTTATCAGCTATAAAATTATTTATCAGTTATATTATTTTTGAAATAGTTTTACAGGGCTTAAATATCAAATTTCCAAATATCTTCTTCTAAAATAGGTACCTTTAATTATGTTTATTTGGAATAATTAACCGTTTCTCATTGTTAGCGGTAATAAAAAACTGATTAATGTAAATTATAAAATAATTTGATTATTAACTGAAGGAGAAATAAATGAAAATATTTTTCCAGGTTAAGTTAAGAATTTTAGAAAAACACTTGTGGCAGTCTCGG
>NW_027110254.1:222475-243579 GCF_000696795.3 Halyomorpha halys
GAGAGATTACAGGAGCTCACTCAATTGGACCGATACTGTCAGTATTGTTAAGCTCCTACTCTTCTATTATAATATTTAATAGTATAGTATTGTAATATAATATAATATTAAAAATTTTCCTGCTAAAATTGACCAGCGTTCCCCCCTACCCACCACCACTTTTGTTTCATCTGATGTTACAAAATCAGTTTACTCCCATATTGATTTTTCTTTCTTTATATGTAGAACATCAGTAAAGAACTGTTGTGTTAAAAAATAAAATTTTTATTTATTTTTTAAATGACAGTTTGGTTCTAGATTATCTTGGAATAAAAAAAGTTCTCACAAAACAATTATATCACATGTTATTGTTCTAAGAAAACAAAATTTTAATCTTGATTATCTAGTACCAAAACCTGTTAATTGAAAAATTAAAACTTGAAAATCGACTTGGGGCTGGTTTTGGAATCTAACATCCCCTGTAACATTGTAAAAGGATTACCTTGTAGTAAGTGATGAAAACCATAACTTCACAAACGAGATTGATGGTTATTGATATAATTTATTATAAATGAGTCGAGAAATATTAATTTTGGATTATTTCTTGCTTCTTGTGAAGTGTGAGATATTATGATGTATGAATCAACTAGGGGGGACTTGATCAAGTTTCTAATTTGAAATATTTCTGTTATATAGACACCATTGTCAAAGATGCAGTCATTGAAACTGCTAACATCTTAGCTGAAGACATTCATTCTCAGTCAGATAAAACGAAGAAATATGTTGAAAGGTTGAAAAACGTCAGGATTGAAAAGGAAAATCGTGCCACTTATATCTTTGGTATGTTTATACTTATTGCAATCTTATAGTTTACAGTTTTTTATCAATTTGAGCTCGAAAGTTTTTTAAATGTCATGAAAATAATTAGTCATGAAATTAGTTTGATTTTACTTGATAAAAATAAATGTGTATTAAATTTTTATGGATATAAGTTAAGACCTGGATTAAATGTATTATTTTTTTCTTTGCTTTGTATTTTAGACGATATGAGTGATTCGGCTTCTGATACTAGTAGCACATCATCAGTTCGAACTAAATCTTTTCAGTGAGTATATTACAACAATGTATAATATAATGTTAACTGTCAACCACAAAATTATGCCAAAATAGACAAAAATCACGAGTCATCTTCTAGTTTTTTTAACTTGTCATGTTTTAAAGTATTTATGAATTTAATTCACAAGATATAATTGTCTGCACAGATATCACAACTAAAAAAAACTTTGTGACAACTCATAGTTGAAGTCCTAGGCAAAAAGACAAACTGCAAATTATCTCATAGATGGCAGTCAGTACGTTAAAAAATATATTTTATTTGATGTTGTTTATTTGCAATAGTATATTGACAACATTTGGTACAAAATTTATTTATAACATTTGTGATAAAACAATGAATTAATTTTTTTATCTACATTATTAGATCGCGGTCTAGCAAAAACACCAAAAAGATGAGTAGAAAAATGTGGAGTTTGAAAGAAGGTAATCCAAGAGAAGAAGAAGCTCTTGTTGCTACATTAAGTAGTAGCATTTCTTCGACAGAAAAATATGTCGGTATGTAAATTTTTCATGATTTTTCTTTCTTTGAATATTTCTAAACTATTTGATGTATTTTAAAATTAAAAAGTTTAATTAAATAGTTTTCTTTTGAATTCAGTTTTTTACTATGAGAAATTTCAGTGGTGGGTGAGATACAGACTGATAATAGTGCCCATTGATAAAGTATTAACCAGATTCAGAAAAGGGAATTTCAATTCAAGATAAAAATTACTTTATTTATCCTTACATTATTGACCAATAAAAAATCCAAAATTTATTGAACATCTCTTTAACAATATAAGAGATTGCAGTTTTTAAGTAAATTTATTTAGAAGTATTTATCTATTCAACAGATTGCCTGTTAATATTCATAGTGGTAAAACTATAAATCATTAGTTTTCGATTTAAGGTAAGGAAACAGCTCTTGAATGATTCCTCTTTTGTATGTAGAAGTGTTGAAAATTTATTAAAACATCTTTCCTAAAGAGTGTGATGTAGGCCATGAGAGAGTAAAACACAATTAACATTTATTTTAAGGTTGGAGCAACGTATATCAGTTTTGGTTGAGTACCTAGTAAAGTTGAGTAAGCAGGCTTAAAATTACAAGAAAAATGAAAATAAAAGTTGTAATTTTTTTTGTTTTTGATACCTTTATTGATATTTACAACTGTACATTCAGTAAATTTGATCTCAGTATGGAGTGATACAGGCTTGTAGAGAAATTACCTATAGGATGCACTGTGATGACGTTTTTACATTAGCAGGTCTCATGGTCATCTTCCTTTCAGGTGCTTCGGAGGATTGTCAGGAATCGAAGAGGAAGAAAGGTTAGAAACTAGTTGGTTTGGGTGGTTAAGGAGTTTATAATGGAAGGAATGATATCTGCTTCGGTCCGGTTCAGTTACGTATGGAACATTTAGGTCTTTATGTGTGATTTTATTTGTGACAAAGTAAGGAGCATTAAGGATTTTATGAAGGATTTTGGGTTGTAAGGATTGGATACGAGAGGAATTTGAAGGTTTAGTGGATCCCCAAAGCTCAACTTCATATGTCCAGATTGGCCTTATTACAGTCATGTAGATCAGTCTTTTGTAACAAATTGAAAGTTTAGACTGTTTGTCCAGTAAGTGCTGTAATAGTCGAAATCGATGTTCATTTTCCTGTATTTTCAGTCTTTTATGAGGATTCCAGGTTAGTCGTTTTTCCAGATGTACTCCAAGGTAGCGGATCTCTTCAACAGGGGTAAGAGCAACATTATTAAAGTAAACTGTAGGGCAGTCGGTAGGTTTACGCTGAAGGGTAAAGATGATTTGATGGGATTTATTTTAATCCTCCAATTATGACACCAATCTTCGAGGGCTGTGATATGGGATTGGAGAGTTTGAGATGTAATTAAATGGTTATTATTTAATGTAAGCACTTACGTGTCATTGGCATAGATGGTGAGAATAGTGTTAGGATTGGTTGGGATGTAGCCCTATAGAAGTTATAATTTGATCTTAGTTTTATAAAAGTTTAAAATGCTGTTTTCTCCTTAAGAAAGATTTGGGACTTATGTCATTTTAATTATCAGCAGAAAATATGTTTCAGTCCACTATAGTTTTATATGTCTTTTTACTTTTATTTTAGTTCATTTTTGTTTATGTTATGTTTTATTTTTAAAAATAGGTGAAGTTAATTCAGCATGTTCTACATTGCTGGTATTCCGAGAGGACCAACTAGCTGCAAAACTTCAGTCAGCACTGGCGGAATGGCTTTCTATAATTGATAAATCCAAAAACGTCATTTGGCCCAAGGTAATGTGGTCTTATATTTCTATTATTATTTTATGTTTTCAGGGAAAATTGGGCCAGCAGGTTGACTTTTATTTTAGACCTACTGACCATAATATGTTAATATATAATATAAACCACAATTTCTGAGAAGGAACATGGTGGAAAAGGAGGGATTCAAATGAGAGGACTATTGGTGCATGATGCATGGCAGTAGGTATAGAGTTCCAGAGTAAGGCTGTTTGGGTTTGGAAAAATTTGTCAGACACAGCAGTTCGATAGGGAAGAGGGTAGGATTCAGCTGACCAATATCTGGTTAGGACGATTAAGATTGTCGGCCCTGTAAGATATAGGAGGGCTGCCAAGTTCTTATCACCTTGTATAGAAAGGATTGGTTTAAGGGTAGAGTCACTTCAAAGACTCATTTATTGGAGATAAAAATATTATGGCATGTGATCTCTTGTGAGTTGAATGTTTTCAGTTATTAAACTAAGTTGACTTTTTTAAAACCAGCAAAACACTAATAAAAAAATGGAAAAACTAATGAACGTTACTGTCTGCAGGCAATTTGAAAACTTTCAGCCATCATGGAATCAAATAAAAATAAATGTTTTCATTTTCAACTAGTGTAACTTACATGTACATATAATTTATATGTAAGTTTCCCATAATTCTTATAAACGTTAATGCCAGTTAAATCATATATGAGGCACTTGCTATCAAAACGAGTTAAAATTTCACAATTTGAGGCAACAAATATGGTAAAATGTGAAGAAAGGACATGAATTTAATTTTTTTATAAAATCAGTTATTTATTTATAAAAAGGAACTCGTGTGCCAAAAAGAATGTAAGTAGTTATTGGAAATAAAGTTCAGGATGAAAATCACAAACGAGTCGTTTTTTATATAACAGCGTTTTCTTCTCTTACTAGGTTTGATGCATTTAGACAATCTTTTTGTCCCATTTCAGTTGGAAATGAGTTGGATCATCCCATCTACGCTCCTTCGTGAGGTTATAGAGAACCCTTGAAATTTGTGAAAAATTCATTAAAGTGAATTTAGCCAAAAAATGGAATGAGCTGGTTTTGAAAGCAAACAACTAATATTTGAAATGAGAGAATGTAAGGACTGACACATAATAAGTTTTTATTGTTTGATTTTATGCTCCCTCTTGATTCAGCGAGTAAGTCTTAAGATATCAGCATAGAAGGTCATTGACCATAGATTTAAGCATTTTAAAAACATTATGTGTCAAAAAATATTTTCACTCATGTAAGACTATAGTAGTAGTTACATGCATGTCTCCAGTTGTCCTGACAATAAATAGTATTGAGGAGTTTGAGAGACATTTAATTTTAACTTTGAGTTTACTTGATATAACTGGCAGCCCTAGCCTAAGTGAGGGAAAACAAGAGAGGGCACAGCTGAAGGGGTTTTTAGTGGGATGAGATAGTGGAGATGGTTGAATTGTTCGAGGGTTGATACGGTTCGACGGAAAATTTGGGTGATCTGTGGTTTCTAGAAAAGCTTTTGTTCACAAATTATTTCAAGGTTTTTGACTGATTAGTGAAATATACATAAGAGATAACGGTGTTTTTCTGGGAATAGTTATTAAAAAATCGAGGATAAGTAAGTTGTTAATAATTGCCTTTCCCTGAACATATTGCAGTATTTATTTATTTACAATATTTTTGTTTTGTGGCTGTATAGGAAGCTGGAACAAATGAAGCATCTGTTTTAGGTAAAAATAATAATTTTATTTCTATTATTATTGTGTATGATTTTTATTTTATATATATTAATATTTTTATGTCTTTCAGATGAAAAATTCAAGTATCCACCAGAAGTCAATATAAAACAAGATTGGAAATTTAATTTTCTAATGTCATAGCCCATCTATTAGAATTTAAAAAAATATATTCTAGCCTAATTATTGCAAAAAATATTAGCAATATAATAAAACTGTATGAAGAAAAAGGAAAAAGGAAACAAGAATTTGTTAATAATACTTGTTGAATTATGTAAAGTTTTGTAATATATGTTTTTTTCAATAATGTAAATTTTAATTAAACAATTATATTTTTTAATGATTTTTTCATTTAGTTTATTATTACATATGGTATTATCATTTTAGACACCATGGATTCTAAGTTGTATTCAAAACTATTCACTTATATTGAATCAAATAATTCCTTTTCTTCTTTGGATTTCTGTGATCTTGGTTTCGAAAAACACAGTGAAGCCTTACTTTCTCTCAAGTCTCTTCAATCTTTTGGCCATATATTTTTCATCACTGAAGTGAAAAGGAACTTTTGGTGTTTGACTGACAAAGGAAAAGAATTCTTGAGAAATTTTAAACAAGATGTACAAAACAATCTCGAATCTCAAAATTTATTTAACAACTTAGTAAAAATTGAAAATGGAAATATAAAATCAGTGGAGGGAAGTTTTTTGAAAGAGTTTCAACAGAACAACTACATTGAAACGACAGATATTAACTGCCTAGAAGTTACAAAAGGTGATGAATTTACTCACAATTTATTGTTAGCTGATGATTTGACAGCGGATATGATTGCGTCTGACTCTTGGAATAGCTTGGTCCTTTCCTCCTATGATTATAACAAAATGGGAGTCATGGGAAAGTTTGGAACACTACATGTTGTTTACGATTTTGTTGCTAATGTGCGTGAAGCACTTTTTGAATTAGGCTTCAAAGAAGTACAGATATCAAATTATGTAGAAAAATATTCGGAGGAGGATGCTGAAAAGGCATTGGCAGAAACAGAAGATGCTTATAGCATTCACTTAAAAGAAAATACCGATGAGGAAGCGGTTTCAAATACCTACAGTTTGAGAAGTAGTCTGTTCAATCGTTTACTGTCTGAGTTGTCAACCTTTAAATCAGTACCATCCAAGTTGTTTACCATTGGAAAAGTTTTTCGAAACAGAGAATTTGACAGCCTCGATATACCTGAATACCACTCCCTAGAAATGATGATTTCCGATATTGATTTAGATCTTTCAAATATCTTAGGAATATGTGTGGGTTTATTTTCTCGCCTCAATATCGGTTATACCGATTTCAAACAGGCATATTTTCCTTACACTTCACCTACTGTTGGTGTATATCTGTATAATGAAATACTGGATGCATGGATTTCTGTGGGGAAAGGTGGGATTGTCCGTCCTGAGGTTATGAAGAAGTTAGGCTACAATGATAATATGTTCATTTTGAGGTTAGGGTTTTCTATAGAAAGAATATTGTTAAATAAGAAGGAGACTGATGATATGAGCCATTTGCTATGGCAGAGAGAAATATAAAATATCTTTTAAATTGTTATAAATGAAATTATTTTAAAAATATTTTACTGGTTTGATTTATACATTAATGATAATAAGCTATTAATGTGCTGTTACGGGAAAGATTTACTTTAAATAAGAGTGAGTGAGAAGCCAAATTACTATTTGTATAAGATATAAGTTTTTTTTTTCACCTACGCCACAGGAAGTGTGCTATTACGCCATTTTCCCTCTCACAGCCCAATACAATTTGACTCTTCCTCTTAGTTGGTCCGCATCTCGCTCAACATCCTCCAGACCAACACATGCCAAAAGATGGTCCTCATCCATGTCCCCCATGTTGCATAGAGGACATTTCGTGGAATCTACGATGCCAATTCGATGAAGGTGTTTTTGGAGCAGATCATGTCCTGTCACTAGCCGAAAACAGGCCACTCTCTCAGCTCTGCTAAGATTGCCAGGGATTCGTTTATGCTTATCCAGTAGGCTCTCCCACTTCTTTCCTTCCGCTTCAACTTTGTGTCTAGCACTTGTTCTGTCCTTACAATAAGAGCTTATAAGATTTCACTGTTGTGTAGGAAAGTGGTAGAACAGGCTGGTTCTCTGCACAACCAAGTTTAGCCAACTTGTCAGCTTGCTCATTACCATCTATGCCAGCATGGCCTGGTATCCACTGCAGGGCTATAGCCCTTCCTCTTTTCTTCATGATAGCCATGTTTCTGCACTTTTCTTCCGTGGGTGACTCTGTGGCACCTGGTGTTGTTAATTTTTGTATTATGGCTTGGGAGTTGCTGAAGATTACCGTGTTGTCATTACATTTAATAGTGGCTTCCATCGCAAAGCAGATAGCCTGCATTTCTGCATCATAATTATCACATCCAGCATAAGATATAAGTGACAATGTTTCAAATTCAAATTCTTTTTGTTATATAAAAGAACTTTAGATAGGAAATACATATCTCTGTGCCTGAACAAAAATTACACTTCAGTATTGAATTTTGAAATTATTAACAATTATTGGTTAATTGTTGATACTTTTTTAATGTTTTATGAATTTATATTGCATAATCGATAATATTTATTTGCAACATTGTCATTGTATCTCACTCATACATTTATGAAAAATCATCGTGAAAATATAATAGCAAAAATATATATCTTATCGGAACTTTGAAATTGGAAAGACCTTGAGTTACTCTTTAAAAACTTCAAATGTTATTATTTTGTGGATCTGTGACTGCAACATAAAAAATTAAATATATTATTTTTTTGAAAGGAATATGGTCCGGGTGCGGTCAAGAAAAACTCAAATAGTAGAGATATACTAATTTAATGAGCCAACGTTTCGCCCCACGTTGCAGGGCTTCTTCAGGGCTATTTTGACGGCAGTCAAAACTAAAATCCATATTATTTTTTTGTTTGAAGCTTGAAGGGAGAATGTTAAAAAAACTTTAAGCATCCAAGGCTTAGGAAAGCAGCATTCAAAATTAATTACTTCTTAAGAAGTTCAAGCACAAATAATTATATGCATCATAGTTTACTAATATAAATGTATATAAATTGAAAGAGAATGGCATAATTGAAATATTCATTGCTACAGGTAACAGTTAGTATTTTTTTTATTTCTTGTAATATCAACTACACTTATAAAAAAACAAAAACAATGCAAGATTATATTTTCTCAACCTTTTTTTTTATTCCAGTTTTGTAATATTTGTCATAAAATATTTAACAGTGATTCGATCACTGAGAATAATGTCATTTATTCACTTAATGTTGGAATTGCCTTGAAATATTTTCTAATATATCAATTAGTCGATTACACCTTCTTTTTATTCAGTCATAGAATACCAGACAGTTTGCTAATCATTTTCTGAATTTTTCGTGCTAAAGTACCTTTGCACTAATTGGGACATTAAAACATAATAATCGTCATTCTTTCTATCGTCTTGCTCCTGTACTGTTCCTTTTTCTACGTCCTATAAGGTAAAACAAAAAAAGATGCAGTATTTTATATTGAATATTGGAAAAAAAATAGGAAATATATATCTAAATATATTTTAAATATAGGGTATCCCAGTATACATGTCCAGTCCTCTATATCTCTATTTTCATAATTTTATAGTTAATATTTGTGGAATGCTTTAATGAAGTGTATATTGTCGACCTTAGGTTAAATGCGAGGAGATGGTTGGGGGGGAGGGGATGTGATCAGTAATGATACACAAAAAACTAGAATTTGGATTTGATTTTTGATTGGTAAAACAGTGGTATTTCGATATCTGACATCAATTTCATCAGGATGTCATACAAAATAAAAACCAAATAACTAATAAGTATTACAAAACAGAGGATAAAAACATATCACTTAAAAATTACTTTTATAAAATGTAATTATTGAAGATTGTGGACCTTAGAAAATAAAAAAAAATAGTTACTAATAAAAAAAAATGAATAAATAATTATCATGAACAAAGTGATTAAATTTACAAAAGAACAAGACTAGTGTTAATTTTATTTATAGGCATCAGCTGTCTTAACCTGAAATTATAAAGAGAAAAGTATATTTAAAAAATATAGGAATAAAAAAGAAGAAAATACCTCATTAATAAAAATATATGAAATGTCTATTAGCGTGTACTAATAAATGTATATTGCGTGTTTAATTTGTATAATAACCACAGGGTTTATAATTCTGATTGATCAGTAGCTCCAGCCATCTTCTACGGAATCCTCCCATCTACATATTGGTATAGCCATGGTCTATTTATTTACCGGTTGGTTTAGTGTTTCATTCCTTTTCAAGCTCAATAGTATTTATTACATTTGAAAAAGGTTGCGAAGATTTCAATATATTAGGCATTGGTCACATCATGTGGACTTATTCTTCTTTGGTTCAAACATTATATGTGATAGATACTTATTCAATTGTTCTATGCAAATCTTATTCTAATATTTTACATAATAAATATTCAATTTGAATCCAATAAAATAAAATGAAATAAAATTTACCACCCCTATTAATTTTCCTGATTTGGATTTGTGCCCTTTTACAAGACTTACTAATCCGTGTGTTGTCGGAATTACATTGAATGGGGGAGGCAAAACTGGCAAATCTATATAACACATATAAACCTGAAACATACATTTATAAATAAATACTTTTTAAAAGCTACTTATTGTTATAAATATAAAAAAAAATTATTTGTTGAAAATTAGGAAACTATAACTCGATGTAAAGAAGTGCAGGTTGGTAATGGTGACAAAAAATCTGTAAGGGTCTGTAAAGCCTACAGAAAACAAGTAATATTTTAAGAAAATAGAAAAATCTGCATCAGAGATCTTTAAATTTTCATTTTGTATTAAACTTATTAGTGTTCTAGGATATTTTGCCCATCGGCAAGATAATTAAATTTAACTTGAAGAAACATAAAACATCATTCATTAAAACTATAAGGATTCTACCGTGTATTGATAATTTGTTAAATATGACAAATAAGTATCGGTTTAGTTTGATTCACACTTACTTCTGTTCTTCCAAAAAGCCATTCAATGTCCAAATTATCAGTTACTTTTTGGAATGTATTAGACATTGTTGCTATCAGCATGTTCAGAATGACAATAACAGTTAGAATCATGTAAGCTGCAAAAACAAAATACATTATGATGATATAATGAATTAGAACTGAATTTGAGCTTTGCAAGGTGAGTAAAATCGTTCCCCAATCACATAATTACAATGGCGATAAACTAAATTCTCATTGATTATCCTAAGTGAAATTTTTGAGTCTATTGTCCCAGTGCTTTCCGTAGTTATTAAAGATTTGTTTTTAATCTTAGGGTAATGTGAAGACTGCTTTGAGATCAGTGCGAAGAAGTTTGAAAGAGTGCAACACTTCATTTATTTGTGTTGGAAGGTAAACTCACAAAATGATTCTTCACAGGATGTTCATCAAAGATCAATAACAGCAAATAGATGCTGCTTTGGGCTGAATATATTTTTCAAAGGTAAGAATATTACTAATCAAACCAAAGTGAGACTGCAAAATGCTGATATGACCTTACATTGTGTCTGTTTCAAAATGTTTAAAAAAATAATTGTTCTTAAAGTAATCTTTAAAACTACCTACAACACTAGAAAACGTAATTGAACAATTTAAAGTAAATTCACTAAAATATGAGCCCTAATAGAGCTCTTTATCTCCAATAGTTACCAGATAAAGTTTTTTAAAAAAGAAACATTTCATAAAGAAAATTCAGTAGTTAGGGAATTTGTTTTTGGCAAACTATTTCTCAGGAATCATTAGACGTATGCCAATATCATAAGAACTACTATGAAGATAAACATCATAAACTATTTTATAGTACATTCAACTTTCTTTAATTTGAGTGTTGGCTTACATCTGTACCTCTAATGGTTCCTGAGATAAATTTATTTATAAATCAAAAAGTTTGTCCGATCAACTAGAAATCAACATTTGGTGAATTTATTTTGGGAAATAAAATGAAAAATACTACTCATACAAAAATTAGCGCCATAAACTATTTGGAAGTACATTCAACTACCTATAATGTGAGTGCTAATAGACATGTGTAATAAATTCGCCAAATGTTCATTGCCAAAAGGTTCAGACAAACTTTTAGATTTATGATAAAATATATCTCGGGAACCATTAGAGGTACAGATGTAAGCCATTAGGGTTCATATTTTAGCAAATTCACTCTAATTTGAATTATGTTTTGTAATGTCTATAGTTTTAAGATATGGAGTCGAAATGAAAATTTCATTTTTTTTTTTTTTTTAGCTTTTGAAACAGCTGCCATTCTTTATTCCTCCTACCTACAGACTTATCAATTTTGGTGAGTGACTATACATATTTTTCATTAAAGTAATTAAAAATTGGGGTGAAATAACTGATTTTTTCCAGGGGCTCTTGCACTAACTAAAATGTAAGATGGAGAGAACAATTAAATAAAAAAAATTGAAGTGAAAAAATAATATGATAGGATTGTAATTTAGTCTTTTTAAATTAGGAGGAATTATGATAATAAAAATGGTGAAAACACATTAGGAGCGATATGAACCTGTTATATAGGGCTGTTATTCTTACTGGATGTCATTCCATTATGTACATTTTCTTTGTTTTACATTACACATATACAACGTGTTGATGGAAGGCATTCCATTATATCAAAACTATAACTCAAATAAGGAATATTGCTAGCAATACATGTATGAATTTATATTTCAAATGCGTTTCTTACATGCAAAAGCAAAGTAACCGACAGCTTCTGTCAAATGGTGTTCGTTAGTAGTTGTACCGTTATTGCTACCATCATCAATGTTCTCCACTATTACATCTGCCACATCGAAAGAGGACATGCCAAACAGTCCCCAAAAGAGGGTCTGAAACAAAATAACAGAGTTTTTATGCCATGTAAATACAGAAAACCTTAATTTAAAAAAATTATTCCAATCACCTTAAATGTATCGAGAACGCTTGTAAATGAGTTCACTTGACTCGATTCCACTTCTCCAGTTTCTGGATTTGTTTGAACCATGTCTTCATAATAAGCATAAAATCTGCACAGCCCTGTAACATCAATAGTATTAATTATTTTATTTAGTGTCGTTCTTAAATAATGATAAAAAAGGAATATATTTAATTTAGTTTATTATTTAATAATTATAGACATAAATAAATATGTACATGCTTATTCAAATTACTAGTTAAATATAATTATTCACTTTGATGTAAGTTTTATTGTCTACTTAAGCAATAGATGCAACTAATACTAAACTGCTAGTTCCTTCTGAATTGAGGGTTTCCTACTAAATTAAAATTAGATAAAGGACTCTGTACAGATTGCATTTTTTGCGAATTCCGTTTATTTTAGTGTGGACCAATTATACAATTCCACTCATTGGTTTTTGTAGTTTCATTTGAAGCCCACAGGATAAAAACAAGGTACATCGATTTTAATTTTTTTAATATTATAGTAATATAATTTTAATTTTTTCCACATTATAATCTATATATATTAAAGGGAAAGGTCGAATCTTTGTCCACGGCTATAGGGGCTAGGAAAAAAAAACAGGCACTACGTCACCTCATCCGGGAGAAACTAGAAAGTTTAAAACTACAGGGAATCATTATAGATAGTACATCCAGAGTGCGAAGAGTGCGCCATGGGAAATTACTGAAAAGTACAGAGTAGTGATAGATTAAAGGAAGTAACGCCCCAAAGGGGAAGTGGGAGAAAAGGACAGAGGAAATCTAGAAGATCAAGACGGACACGCTCAACTGGAAGGCTTAGACGGGTGAGGACCACAGTCAAGAGGCAGGCTTAGAAGATGCACTTCGACCAGACGAAGTCGTGAGAAGGGTCACGAGACCTGGACATCCCTTATGAACGACACCTACGGCACTACATCCAATGGCATCAGCAGCTATAAGTATAAATTAACCAATAAGTAATAATGTAATAATCTATATTTTATGGCAACCTTTATCTGAATCATTTGAATCATAATAACAAATTGTAAGTAAATACTTAGTTTCCTTATGTAGTTTATATACTATTATAAAACCCAATATACCACTCTTTAGTATAATATATAATTAATGGTAACAACATTTTATAAATATAAAGGTATTTAAATGGTAAACTTTTAAACACACAAACAGCCTTTGGAAAAGAATCCAATCATAATAATAGTGTTTTATGACTCAATATATAATTAATTAACTTATTTTGGATAATTGCCTTCAGTGATTATCCTGGCATCCCGATTAAATCTCCATAGCATACATAGCACATTAGAGGTCTATAGAATCCCAGAGTGGGAATAGCAACATTTATTTCCTTGGGCCTCCGCGAAATAAATATTGAATGGCTCAGGTGGGATTCGTACCCACAACGTGAGCCTCGCCCCAACCTACGTCTTCTGCTCTAACTTAAGATATTCATTCTTCAGACTTATTCACAACAAATACTTATCTTCGAGAATATATACTATAAATTTAATTTCTGTCTTTCTGCAAAATAAATCTCTGAATAAAACTTTCGAACCAAAGATCTGTCTAAGTAATTCCTTACTCTTGGAAAGCTCTTATTCTTTAAAAAAGAAGCACGGAAAGAACTTAAGGAAAAAGAGCGAAATCCGTATCGTTAAACAGAACTAACGAACCGCAATAATTTATTCTACTCAAATATTCCATTATATATTTTTGCTTATTATAAATATTCGTAAATAATTCTTAAGTTTTTTTTACTCTGATAGGGAATATTTAGAAACAAAAATATGAAAATCGATTAAAAACATTTGGTAATGTTAGCCAAGTTACAAGCGAACATTAAATTTTTATTGGATATATTTTCATTCATAACAACGAAACTAATAAGTAGTATAGAGCTACAGTTATATTTCATGCAATATATTAATAATTATAATAATATAGAAGGTCTTAAGTAAATATTATTTTTTATAATTTTCAAGAACTGTAACGAAATAATTTTCCAGTATGCTCTTTTAAAAATTATTAGATTCATTACAGAACATATTACATTTATTTTTACACCCTTATTGTGTTGATGCTGTCACATATTTGATATAAGTTGGTAAAATATTTTTTTTTATTTATGGTAAGCTAATAAACAAAGTTATTTTTTCCGTATGTGTTTAGAATTAAATAAATTAAATGCTTCAAATTCACAGTTGTGAAAAAAATTCCTATCGGGAAGTTATTAAATTTTTATTATTTATTTACTAACAGAGGAAATAAAGAACATGATAATCAGAATAATTTTATAGAACATAAGGAACTTATTTTTAATAAATTAAATCCAATACATTTATCTTTTATCAAAATGCTCATAGAAAATTGATTCTTCAAATAAAAAATTTCTTCTAATGAAACAGACACTGTAGAATCTTCATGTAACATAATACCATAATCCCCCCTTGAGATTATCCGGATTTCCACTGCAGCGTCAATAACGAAATATAAGTATACTTTGTAAAATCTTATGAAAATATTACTTGCCTACTGTGAAGGCTAGAATGATTATTGCGAAAATAACAGAATACATAGCACAGTCGTTGGTCATCTTCCCTAAAGAAACCTAAAAATAAAAATAAAATATTAGAATTTAAGTAATTACATTTATATAGGAATTTGTTTTATATATTACATATATATTTTGATATTGTATTATATAAGTTTCGGTCTTATGAAGTGCAATATCTGCTGAAAGAGGACCATATCTGATATAATGTGATATCAGCTTATTGAGTCCCATATGGACGGAGCCCCCCTCCCCTCAAAACATTTTGTATTGAAGTTCCCATTATGTTTCCTGTATCAAGTAACCTTTTTTCTTTTCTAATTATCTTTTTGATGTAGAAAACTCTTAAGTTTTATATACCGTAAAGTGGGGCGACTATGGTACAGTTTGTCATTTTTTTTTATTACTAAACTTAATGTATTTTTGCATTATTAGAATAACGATTTTTGCCTTTAATTCTGAACTGCTAGACTTCACTTTCATCTCTGAAAAAAAAAAAATGTTCTTCTAATATTAAGCGAGATATACTTTTTTCTCTCGTACCTTTTTGATAACGCACTGCGGGTGACTTAGTACACCCTTTTTTGTCATAGATTCCAAAGACATAAATGTTTATTGTCACCCGTTCTTTTTATCCTTAGAGGTTCTAGAAGGTTTAACTTAATTGAAGAAAATGTTGCTAATTGGATTTCTTGGTTTAAAAAGCCTTTTTTTAATACCTTTCGGAGAATGAATTGTCTGAACCATTAGAGAAAACAATAGTAGAGTACATAAAAAATATTTTCTTGGTTGAAATTTTTTTTTATATCATTTTATATAAATATTTATAATATCAGACAATTAATATTATACTAATAAGCTTATTGTTTATATAATATAATAATGAAGGCCTAACGAACCCAAAAGTTCGATGCCGATACCACCAAACGCTCTCTGCATACATCCTTCCAGTGATGCCCCTCCAAACCTCATTCCTCTAAATCAGTTTTAACGTAATCCTCCCATCTACGTTTCGGTCTACCCCTCGTGCGTTTACCCCTACAACCTTACAAGCCCATCTTATATGCCGCAATGCTATAACTTGAATTATATTTACCGGATGCAGGTCCCTTAATTCAGCGTTGTATAATCTTCTAAATTCTCTTGTTAATTCATACTTTTTCGGTCCGAATATTTTTCGCAATAGTTTATTTTCGAAAACTCTAAGACGCTGTACATCCCTTAGTGTAAGTGGCCACGTCTCACATCCATAAAGAACAGTGGGAAGGATAATAGTTTTGCAAATTCTATTTTATAAGTTTTTAGATAGAAGGCGCGAGCTTAGCAGTTTCTAAATCATTTCCCGCCTTCAACCTAGTTTTTATTTCCTCGCCAATTTCACTGTTTCTAGTTACCGTAGAATCTAAATACTTAAACCTATCTACCTGTTCAAACGTATTTCCTCCTATATCTATATCACCGACATTGCTCGCATTTCTACTGCTAACCATGTAGTTGGTTGTATTCGTATTTATTTCAAGACCTAGTTCCTTGCTGGGGTTTATTAGCGTGGTTGTATTTAGTTCTATAGTTTCTTTGTCATCACCCAATAATACCAAATCATCAGCATACCCAAGCACCGGTATTTTACCACCCAAAGTTAAACCCTTTTCGGTATTCATCACACTTTTAATGACGTATTACAGTCTGGATTAAATAAGATAGGTGATAAAGAATCACCTTGTTTTAAACCCGACCGGACTTGGAATTTCTCAGAATAATTACCGATTCTTACCTCCACATCCGTACGAGATTTACTAACTTCTTTGGTATTCCCTGTTCAATCGTAATATTATACAGTTTCTGGCGGTCAATAGAATCGTAAGCCTTTTGGAAGTCTATATAAAGCTGATGAACTACCCCGTTGTATTCCAATTTTTTCTGCAAGATTTGCCGTGATGAAAAAAATTTGATCAATAGTTGAACGATTTCGTTTAAAACCACATTGGTAGTCTCCGATAATTTCTTCTACGTATTACGTGATTCGACTAGTTAAGATTAGCGTCAATATTTTATAACATAAAGGAAGGAGCGAGATCCCTCGATAGTTATAACAATAAGTAGAGACTCCTTCCATTCCTCAGGCATCTCCTCATTTCCCCAGATTTTTTTAACCAAAAGGTGTATTTTAGAAACTCTAATTTCACCACATGCCTTGATTAGTTCCCTACGAATATTGTCAGTTCCCGCTGCTTTATAAGGTTTTAATTTTTCGATGGCCATTTAAAATAAAATGGTCTTACTCGGTTCTTCTATTTACAGTATTATTTATGTAAGTAGTATATATAGACTATACATGATTATTTATATAAGTAGTATATATAGTCTACACATAATTATTTATATAAGTAGTATATATAGTCTATACATAATTATTTATATAAGTAGTATATAAAGTCTATACATAATTATTTATATAAGTAGTATACATAGTATATACATAATTATTTGTAATATGTCCCTCTTTATTACTTTGGTTCCACCCAATTTTTTTGCGTTATATATCTGGTTAATTCGTTATGATATCTTAATTTCATTTCATTTTTAGTCTTCGGTGGCTAAGATCTGTTGCTAAATGCGCCTAGCCACGTAAATTTCTTGTTATTACAGTCAGTAATTGTCATTTGCGCCTTATCCTAATAATAAATTATTATATAATGTAATCTTACAATAATTTTATTATAATTTATTTTATCAGAGGAATGGTATCCAGACCTGCAAAGGTCCGAGATGGTAACTTATTTGGAAAATGAGAAGGATTCTCATAAAAGCCATAATTGCTGCCAAAACGAAAAAACTCTCTGAAATCAATTCCGGGTCCAAATAGTACCAGTATTTTCTTTCCTCATCTTTGTCACCTTTTATTGTCGTCTTTATATCAGCCGCTATCAAAAATACGAACGCCATGATGAAGAAGAACTCCATTACCAATTCATATCTGAAATGTACATGTGAATGTATATATTCTCAAAACAGGTAAATTATATATTATTAATAAATGGACAATGAATTATTTTAACTAATTTTTTTTAAAAATTACATGTTCCACATGAATTTGAAGAATCTGCGAACGCCTTGCTTTAAGAGGCTTCTTATTGAATTGTAGATGAAAGTCAGAACGTAGATCACTAAAAATACCTCTACGCCTGAAACAAAAATTATTCACTATTACAGTAAATGTGGAATATTTGTTAATATTTTATAATTGTTTTTAAATAATATATTAATTAACAACTGTGAAATTAATATAAATAAAAACATCAATGCGTTAGACCTGCACAGAATAAAAATAAATTCGATTTTGATAATCCTGAATTTTTTTACTATTCTAAAAATATAAAAAACAGGCGAACAATGGAGACTATTTGTATACAAAAATCAGAAACAATCAAGCGATTTTTAAGTAACTTTGATGTTAGTTATACAATGGCATGATACGGACATGTGAAGAATCTACCCATTCCAATGATGGAACTCCAATAAAATTTTATTGGATTAATATTAATAAGAGCTCAAGAGGAGAAAAAAGGCAGTTATTTCACCCCAATTTTCTACTACTTTATTGAAAACTATGTATAATTATCATCAAAATTTATGGGCCTGCCAAGTATAGGTAGGGGGAATAAAAAATGGCGGCTGTTTCTCAACGTTAAAATTAATTTACTTGGAGTTCTATGTCTTTAAAAGTACCAACAATAATAGAAAACCTAAGAGATTATCATGTAAAGTAGAATAAATTTGCTAAAATGTAAGCCCTTATCTACGTTCAATAGTTCTCGAGAAAAAGCTTTTTAAAAAGCAACATTTCATAAGTATGTACGGAACGTACTGAAAGATCAGTAGTTAGTGAATTTATTTTGAAAAATCTATATCTCAAAAACCATTTGACGTAAAAATGTCTATTAGCACTATTAAAGGTAGTTTAATAGGCTATAAAGTAGTTTATGACGTTTATCTTTGTGGGAATAGTAGTTTTCATGAACTTTGCTAAAATAAATTGATTTATAGTTGTTCGGAAAAATTTTCATTTGCGTGGCATTGAAGATAAGTGTCCTAAACTACATTATAGTTAGTAAAATTTCCATTATTTTGAATATTGGCAGATATATGTGCGTCTAGAGATATATTTTTTCAAAAATCGAACTTTTATACGGAAAACTAGAAATTAACATTCTGTGAGTTTATTTTGTTAAATATCATAAAAACTACTACTCCTACAAAGATAAACATTATTGACTATTTTATAAAATTTAACTAGCTTTAATTTGAGTGCAGACATCTGTACGTCCAATGGTTTCTGAAATAAAATTTCTCATAAATCAAACTTATTATCGGAACAACTATAAATCAATTTTATTTATCAAAAATCATGAAAACTATAACTCCTACGAAGGTAAAGTTCGTAAACTACTTTATAGTCCATTAAACTAGCTTTAATTTGAATGCTAATAGACATCTATAAGTCACATAGTTCCTGAGATATTGATTTCTCAAAATAAATTAACTACTAATCTTTCAGTACATTTTTGTGAAATATTGCTTTTTAAAAGACTATATCTCGAGAACTATTGGACGTTAATAGCTCTATTAGGGGTAATATTTCAGCAAATTTACTCTTCTTTAAATAATGTTCTCTTAGATTTTCTGGTGTTGTTGGTAGTTTTTATGATATACAGCTCCGAATGAAAAATTAATGTATTTTTAAGATTTTAAAACAGGCTCCATTTTTTATTTCCCGTTTCTATACTTAGCAGACTTGTCAGTTTTGACTAGTAATTATACATAGTTTTCATTAAAGTAACCAAAAATTGGAGTGAAATAACTTCCTTTTTTTCTCCTCTTGAGCTCTTGTACTATTTCTAGAGGAAAAGATGTCGAGACCATCTTGTTTTCAGACGCCTATGAAGTTAATCAGGTAATGAAGGAGAAGCCAGGTTAAAAAAAAAGTGGGTTTGGGTGCTTAGGAAGTTAATCATGGAAGGATTGGTATCTGGTTCTGGCCAAATCGGCGACATATGAGACATTGAGGTCTAGATGGATGAATTGATATGTAACAAAGTAAAGAGAATAAAGGATTAGGTTTTGGATTGTAAGGATTAGATACGGAAGAAATTCAATGTTTTAGTGGAGCACCCTAGCTCAACACCCCATATCCAGATAGGCTTTATGATAGTCAAGTAGATCAGTCTTTTGTAATGGATTGGAAGTATAAACCGTTTGTCTAGTAAGTGTTGTAATAGTCGGAGTCGACGAGCAGTTTCTTGTCTTCTCATTCTTATATGAGGATTCCAAGTCAGTTGCTTGTCCAGATGTAGTCCTAAGTAACGGATCTGTTCGACAGGAATAACTGGGGTATTATTAAAGAGTACTTTGGGGCAGGAATTCAACAAAAAACTTGAATAGTCATTATGCATACATAAATTTCTCATTCTATCTATTATCCATTTTCATCTTCACCCCAATTAAAATGTTAAAATTATTTTTTAACATAGAACTCTTGGAAATATTTGCAACCGTTTATTTAAAATTCTGAGATCTTATTTTTAGTGTCTGTAAAAACAATTTGTGAAAATATAACTTACTCCTTTTATAAACCATGTTTAAATTTTATTTACTTAATTTACAATCTAAGTTGGATCTGGATTAGAACGTTACAAAAATGTGAAATATTTATAGAAGCGAAATAAAATAGATAAATTTTTATTATATAATTTTATACTAAAAAAGGTGGGATTAAGGTGGTTCATACAATTTTTCCCCCTTACTACTTTAGTTTACTTAGTGATGGATTAAGAAACAAATATGTTTAAGTGCAAATTATATATAAATATATTTATTGTTATTAGTAAATCTATTTTTAGATCAGTTATCCTGATGTAGAATAGTTGTGAAATATTGATATAATACGCTATAAAATGCGAATAAAAGTTTTTAAATTGGAAGTTTAAGTTTCTTCTCTTAATATTAATTATTAAAGTATGAGGAGAAGATGGTTGGGGGTGCGTTCAATGAAAAACACAAATAAGTACGATTAACTTATTTTAATGTGCCAACGTTTCGGCTAGAGTTTCAACCCTTCTTCAGGGCTAAAAACAAAACAAGATAACAACCACAGTAAGTATAGAAAAATAAAAAAAGTAAAAAGAAAGTATAAACAGAATAATTCTACACATAAAATGAATAATTTTACAAAATAGAATTAATAATATTCTGTAATAATAATAATTAATAATATTCAATAATATTAATAATAATAATAATTAATAATATTCTGTAATAATATTAATATTCTGAGTTTGACCGCCATTAGCGCTGTATCCATTAGGCGTTTGGTCTTCCAGCGAACAG
>NW_027110254.1:244048-244846 GCF_000696795.3 Halyomorpha halys
CCCTGAAGAAGGCTAGAAACTCTAGCCGAAACGTTGGCACATTAAAATAAGTCAATCGTACTTATTTGTGTTTTTCATTGACCGCACCCCCAACCATCTTCTCCTCATTCATTATCAACGGTCAACTATCTCTCATAATTATTAAAGTAATTTTCTTCTTCTGATTAATGACAATTAATAATGAATTAGTTTATAAGATATAAAATACTATTATATTAAATGTTTTAATTCTGTAAATGTTGAATTATGACATCCATTTACTTTTCCTCTGTTGAAGATAGAGTTTTATTTCTTTTCTAGAATAAATCCGAAATAGCACTGGCTTATCTAAAAATTTAAATACCTGGAGATTCGCCCCTCCCCCCTCTTTGTCATAATGACTTGATGCCTAATTCAAGTTAGCAAGAATATTAGATTGTGTTCTTAGCTGTCGTCTAAAACAAAGTTAAAAACAATTTTTCTCTAAAATTTCTTTTATAATCACACTGTCATGATTTAGCACTTCATGTATGGAAGGACTGATCTCTTGTTACATAGGCTACATGTGGAATATTAAGGTCTTTATGGATGATTTTAATTAAGACAAAGTAAAGATAATTGAGTATTTTACGAATGATTTTGGATTGGATACGAGAGGAATTCGATAGTTTCAGTGAAGCCTCTATGTGAAAATGGGCCTTATTGTAGTCATGCAAATCTATCATTTATAATTAATTAAAAAATTGAGTCAAATATAAACTGTAAATTTGCTTATTAGGTTATGTGTTCGTGACTAGCGAGGTCCCTGCTTTGTTTGTG
>NW_027110254.1:245424-255435 GCF_000696795.3 Halyomorpha halys
CCTGCTTGGTTTGTGGTTACGCTTCTGTTCAGCTATGACGGAGTAAAAGATACATTTGTTTGCTGCTCAATGTATGTTTTTAAAGTTATTAATCATTAGGAATGTTTGCTCATTTGAAACAACAGTTTGGGTGTACTACGATCGTCTACAATCGAGTTTATACGAGGGCCAAAGAATTTATATGTGAGAAATTTTTTAATTTACGATTGACTCAAAAGGACAAGTCTCGTAGGTAAGTACGAAAACATTTTAACCGTCAGTAACTTATCTATTTATTAAATAAATCAATATTATATCCAAATCAGTCTCAATACTTTATTTATTCATTTGTCCAACGTTTCGGCCTTTCTAGCCATCTTCAGGGACATCTTCAATATAAAAATCCTTCTCACATAAATTAATATTTACAAATAGAAGACGATTCAACCCAAAACAAAGAAATTAACCAAAGCAAAAAACCCTGAAAAAAAAAAATAAAAATTAATGTGAGAAGGATTTTTATATTGAAGATGTCCCTGAAGATGGCTAGAAAGGCCGAAACGTTGGACAAATGAATAAATAAAGTATTGAGACTGATTTGGATATAATATTGATTTATTTAATAAATATTACCTTGTCTCAAAAAATTTTTGAAATAATATAATTAAAGTTAAAGTGAACTTATCTATTTAGTTATTTTATATATTTATTTATTACCAGATCGACTCTGGTTGGTATTTTTTTATTTATTTATTTTTATTTAATTATTTTAAGGCACCAACCTCATAAGGGTCATTATTGCCTTAGCTTACGAAATATCAAAGGATAAACTTATAATTTAGGATTTTTAGGCTGTCCTTGTACTAACCCATTAAGTGTGATCGCTGCAAAAAGTATTGTTCTATGGGTAAAAAAAAATTAAGTCTGTACTGATACAACCCTTGAAGGGTCAGAGGTACCATACTTTGTAAGGAAGTACTGTTACTAGACTAACTGTTGTGCGAAGAGGTGATTTTGTCATAATCTCACTCTACCGTCAGATTTCTACCCAACTGAGGGTACCCACGTAATGAGGCTTTATTGATCCCGTAGGGCTCCCAAACCGACAGGGCTGACTCACGGTTACAGTGAAACAGAAAATAATCTGTCACAGCCGAGTTCTTGGAGTTAGTAGAACAGTGCCTTACCATAAATAATAAATGAGTTAGTTTATGGCAAAATAAGTAAACAACTACAGTAAATAAAATTAAAATTATTATTATTATTATTATTGGCGCGATGTTTCATGACGTGGTTTTTATAGGGTGGGTTCCTCGCCCCTACGTCTATTTTTGTGAGTGCCACCCATTAGCTGAAAGGCCCACGAATGCTCAGGATGATGTTGTGAGTGAGTATTGTATAATTATATACTTGAAAAAATCCCAGGTAGGGCCTAGGACTCGAACTCGTAACCTTTGGGTTGGCAGACATGCGCGTTACCACACTGCTAACGTCACCCCTAAAAAAATTAAAATTAATTAAACAAAATAATCTTCATCTTGAACAAAATCATAGCTATGCAGAGTATTCTTTATAGTGATTGGACTCCGGGATCCCAGCATTTCTCTCCCAGCCACATCACTGATATTGATGGTATTGAGGGCTATTGGACCCTTATTTTTTGTTTTTGAAAGTTTCTGAACCATCACTTTATCAGTATATGATTAACTTACTATAAAAGAAAAAAATACACCTACCAATATTATCATACAGTTTACATAACAATATAACAAATCTGTATAAGTAAAAATCATTCAGTCAGATTTTCGCCAACTTTCATACAATAATATTCAAATTATTACTTTTAAAAAACTACAACTTTCTAATTACCTACCGGTTGGCTTGGTTTCTCTTGTCTGATCTTTCTTGTTGACGTTTGATTGGATGAAAACGAGTAACAGAAATAGACAGTACGATGCAACGTTACTCAGAAGTTTGTTCACAGGGAGTGAAAAATGCTTTGCCCATCTGGATGTTGGCGTGAACATGAGAACTCCTAGTACTAGAGGCAAAGTTAACAATCTTGGGAATATATACAGAGCTTTGACGTAAACTGTATATCTTCTCCAAGCAATCCAGTCGCCCATCCAGGCACGTTCCAGTACCTACTATAATAATTAAATATCACTAATTAATAAAATAAAACCACAAATAAACAATAGGATTACCCAAATTACTAACAATTAAAAAAACGTTAATTAATTAAACGTTAACTGAGTGCATTAGTCAGGCAGCTTACATTTATCTTTTGTTTATATTACTTAATTTCACTTCTTTGAGAATTGAAATTTCTATATTGAGAATTACATCTACGGAGCTGTTGATGAAACATTGATGTATCAAGAACGAATATTTTGAATGGGTGAGCGAAATTATTAGACGAAAATTGATTCTAAACTCATTTTAAACCAAATCCCAACATATTGGAATATTCATTGAAATTTGTTAAGAACGCGTACAATTCCTGAAGATATTGTTTAAATATAGAAACAAAAATTTGACTACAGACTTTGTTTCTAAATCATAAAATTCTAATGTAAATTATAGATGAGGATATATATTTTTTATTCACTACATGAATATAAGCTTTCATTTTTTTTATTGGCAGAACTGAGGAGTTCCAAAACAGCGCGCGATGTACGGAAATACATCGCGTATTTCTTGACGTGGTTTTCGTAAGGTGGGTTCGTCACTCCCACGCCTATTTTTGCGAGTTTTTTTTTATAGGCCTCACAAATGCCCGGAGGAGGCTGTGAATGTTGCATAATGATATGCTTGAAAAAATCCCGGGTAGGGCCGGGGACTTGAACACACAACCTTTGGGTTGGTAGACAGGCACGTTACCACGCTGCTACCGCCCCCCCCCTATTTTTATTATTAATTGTCTTTAATTTCAATTTTATGCCAAATAAATAATACTTCGTTTTTTTTGTTGTTGTAAAATGCATTTACGTTTGATCCATCAACTTAATTCAATCCTCAAATGAGATATGATTTGCCAGTTTTTAACAATTCAATTTACCTGTTGAACATTCGGGTGAGCGATGAACTCCTTTTGCTTGTAGTCCATTGCCAGGACCAATCTAGGATAGGTCCAATTACCTTTTAGGTTGCTGTCTTTAGATTCAGAAAGTATTGTTTCTACTTCCTCTAAAGTTCGGCATTCAGCTGTAAAATTAATTTAAAAAACAAATAAAAACGGTTTTATTCGAAATATTCAATTTTTTTAACATTGATAAGTATTATATTATTGATTATGAATATTTATTCCAACTTCTCTTTTTTTTTTTTTTTTTTTACATATTTAATTACCTATAATTTCAACCGCAAACGTCCTCAAAGATTCCGCTAAAGCCTCATATTGCCTCATGTATATGGTGTCTACATGACCACAGGTCAGTAATTCCTTGGAGAGCTTGAACGCTATTAGTAAAGGATCCGGAGATGTCTGGCAGATGTATGCAGGATTGGAAAGGGCTCTGTAAATATGTAATTTTCCTGACGAGATGCTCAAGATGTCTTGGCTTTTCATTATGGCCCTGTTATTAACAATAATTATAATATTTATATATGAAGTAAGGAGCTCCGAATCGAAATGGATTAAATTTAATTTGCACAATAATTTTTAATTACTTTGGGCAATAAATCTTTTTTTTTTTTTTTTTTAATAATTTATTTATTGATATATACAACTGTATACACATATATACAACTAGTAAATTTGCTGTAGGTGACATGATAAAAACATGTGGAGAATCTACCCACTGTTAGAACTCCAATAACATTTCTAGAGAAGAAGATCTCGAGGCCATCTTCTTTTCAGACGCCTAGGAGGATTATTAGGTAATGAAGGAGAAGCCAGGTTAGAAACAAGTGGATTTGGGTGGTTGAGAAGTTTATTATGGAAGGAACGGTATCTGGTTCTGGCCAAATCGGCAACATATGGAATATTGAGGTCCTGATGGATGACCTGATTTGTGACAAAGTAAGGAGCATTACGAAGGATTTTGGACTGTAAGGATTGGATTCTAGAGGAATTTGATGGTTTAGTGGAGCCCCAAAGCTCAACTCCGTATGTCCAGATAGGCCTTATAATAGTCATGTAGATCAGTCTTTTGTAATGGATTGGCAATTTAGACCGTTTGTCTAATAAATGTTGCAATAGTCGGAATCTACGAGCAGTTTCTTGTCTTTTTAGTCTTGTATGAGGATTCCATGTCAGTCGTTTGTCGAGATGTAGTTCTAAGTAACGGGGCAATAAATCTAAATTTGATTTTTTTAGGTTATGTTGCTCCTTTTCGCTGATTTATAGAGCTTGGAAATTTTGGCTCTTTGCAAAATAAATGAATGCGTTTTTTTTTCCTAGATTAAAATGGACTTTTTCTGAAATAGATAAAATGCATTAGGATCTGAAGCTCTTCAGTTATAACATCGCCCATACATTATTATTCTTTCTTATTAAATATCTTCTATCAAATAATAAAGTATTATATCGCACTAGTATTTCTAAAGTGACACAACTCAAAAATCGGTGTTTTTGAGTTATGACTATGAAAGAAATCGGTAAATATATCTTTATGAATCATCAAAACTGTATCAACCTAGCTTCAGAGCTTGTCCGCCAGAGGACACTTGTGTCACTCTTGCTGCCTTAATGCTATTCCCCCTCCAAGAGTGTCACATTGTCAGTTGTCTTGAATTTTGAGTTATGTCACTTTAGAGATACTAGTGCGATATATAGTCCTTGTTCTGTAGCATTATCTAATATTCCACTCAACAAGAAACGAATAAAGTACCATTATAATCCATGAAAGATTCTGATATTCAGAGCTTCATAAGGAAGTACGTATATGTTGTGCAAGAAATTCAATGTACAGGATCTCTGAAGATTTCCTCTTAACCCAATAAAGGATATTTATAGACGTTGGGTATGATTTACAGTTGATAGCAGAAAATATTTTTTCCACTCTCTTTTTCCGCTAATTATTTGTTGTTTTTAAGTTCATAAAATGTTGATGGGTTTTAATGGTAATTTTTACTATTTGATACTCACTGACATTCCTCCTTGCAGAAACACCTGGGCTTGTGAGGACGTGGGATGACGTGTCCCCGACTAATAAGAAGTCCGACTATTTCGAAGTGACCAGCCTCTGCGGCCAGGATGAGCGGCGTGATGTTCTCCGCGAACTCCGGCGAGTTGGAACAGGCCATGAACTCGAGGGCCGGATTTATCGACTGCAACTTATCCAAGATCATGACGAGTATTCCGGAGTGGTTATCACGTATGGCGAAAAGGTGGGAATCGCGTACTTCGATTCCTGGTAGAGATAGAAGTAACTGGACCATGTCTTCGTTGTCTTCTTTCACAGCGATATGTAAGGCGGAGGTACCCTATAATTATTTTTTATTTTATAATTTTATAAAACTTTTTTTTCAAATATTTACAATCACACCGTAGGCTTGTATAAGATTTAGGGGATAATAATTAATACTTAATTAGTATTAAGGATGATACTTTAGGGGTTCAGCTCAAATTTATTCATGTAAATCAAATGATTTTATTTTATTTTGAATTACAACTCCACCACGCCAACAGTAGCAGTGATAGAGTCTGTATGAGTGCGTTGAAGAAACGTGGAGCTTGCATGCTTGTTAAGGTTACAAATTTTATGTTTATTTAAATATTTATGAAATGACATTATGTATGAACTTGTAATGTCGTTTCTTTGTTCGGAGGTATGTATGGGTTATTGTAAATTGTATAAGAAGTTTGAATTTTTGGTTTATAACAATAATAAAACAAAACTTTGTTAATAGAATATCGTATGCACATACAAAGATTTTTTACTATCTAGTAAAATATTAGTTGATGAATAAATTATACACTCTACTATGGGCTAAGTACGATGGACGTAGTGTGCTTGTTTCATTGTAATTAAAATAGTAGTTTTTCCCAGATATTTGAGTTTAAATTTGAAAATTATTCTAAAGTTTTCTCTTAATGCCAAATATAAATCAATAACAGCTAAATGTATAAAGTGAACCCAAATTTGCCATGGAACAGTACTTTTGACTTTTTGAACCTCCGTAACCAAACTCCGTAATCCGTTAAACCAAGCATCAAAATGCAAGGAAGAACTTTCTTTCCTTAAATTAGATCGCCAATTGGTTCAGAATTTCGCCTGGAAAGTAAGTGTTATTGAAAATGGTTTATGACAACAAAAATCCAACAACCCACAAACGACAATACCATTGCCATTGTTAAAGGACATTACTAAACAAATGAGGTTGGGAAATCATTTGTAACTATGTACGAAAATTGTGTTTATAAAACAATATTTAAAAATTTGTAAATTTAAAAATTTACTTGATAATTTTCACAGTTGATGTTGAACTCGGGCCGTTTGTTTATAAAATCACTGACAGCGCTTACGTCGCCACCGGCTACTAACTCATGAAACAGTTTTTCTTCTTCCAGAAGCACCGGCAAAATTACACTTGGTCGATTAATACTCTAGAAATAAAGCGTTAAGCAGATTAGTTCGGCACAGGAAAGACCGAAATCAACCTCGATAAAGATCATTGAAGTAAAATCTCTAAATAATAAATCGATATTTAAATAACCTCATCACTGAACATCCGTGGTAGTGCTGCCCAAAGAGAAGAAGGCCTTAATCCCGCGGTTGGGGGGGAAATACCTTTATCAGATATTCTTCCCCGCGTGGGGGGTTCTTCTTCCGTTTCTTCATCACGATCTGTTTCTTCATTTATCTCATTTTCTTCTTCTTCTTCATTTACTTCGTCTTCTTCATCTACTTCGTCTCCTTCATCTACTTTTTCCAGGGCCTTATCAAATTGTTTGAGACTGGACCCTTTGGGCGACGTTTTTAACTATAATTATAAAAATAATTATCAATGTTATGAAAGGTAAATCTTTTTTTTTTTTTCAAATTGTCAAATAATTTATTCTGATTTACAATGTCTAGAAAATTTTTAATTGTAGGTTTTCCATTGAAAATTATTATCAGCTTACTTACCATTTGATAACGTCCTTTTAGCTAGGAAATTATAGCTCGATGGAGCAGCTGCGATGGGCACTTAATGGAAATATGAAAATTTAGTGTTTCAAGCAAAATACATTTGCATATGTGTAACCGAAATTAGATTACGAATTTTTTAAAGTATTTATGTACTAACCCGATACCGAACCTTACAACCGATTAAAATTTCTTTAAAATCGATTAACGGTTGGATCGATGGATCCTTAACACTAATTTGACTTGAGACAGAAACGGAACTAATTTTTTTTTCTGGATGTCGTAAAATTGGTGACTGGTTCCCTCCATTGTGTTGTGATACGGGCTGAAGATTATTTATCATTCGGGTACCTCTATCTACCTTACTTACCTTCTAACTTTAGTTACACTGAAAATGTTACTAGCAAATACTGCCGAGACTAAGGCCAGTATGAAAAAGAGATATAAATGTCTTTATTGGGTCATGTTGAAGAATTGAATGTTGAAGAGAGAATGGAGCAACAATGATCTTGATAATGGATTCAATAATGTAACATCTATTTCTTATTTAACGGACCCAACTCAGGAATTCCTAATGGAACAGAGGTATTTTATTGGAATGAGTTTCAACGAATATTCGATTTTATATCAGTCCTTTCCAATACCATCCTAAAGGCGTGAATTGTCAAATACTTTTTTACGATTCCGATGGAATCGGTCTGGAATAAGGAACCAAATCACTTGAGGTAAGAACCTGATCATGATTGGACTATACCACGCTATAGTGACACTTGCTATGATTAAAAACAGAATGAAATAGACATAGTTCTATTGAGTACTAGTTATAGGTTCTACTAAGCTGTTTACAATTACTGACCTTGGAACCGCGGGGGTGATGTTTCGACTTGGTGGATATTGTTGAGCCTTTAGCGGAGAACCGTTCACTCACCTCCTCAATATCTCGACTCCTCCGAATAATATCGGTTATACTGCTTGGCTCTCTTGTCACCGCTATTTTTCCTGACCCTCTGAGACTTCCCTTGGTGACATTGGCTCTACCGCTTGGCGGTTTAGATGCTATCGTTTTTCCTGAGCTCATGTGGTTCCTCATACTTGCATCCGATCTAAAACTTGCTGATTTTCTTATTGTCGTTCTTCCTGGGGACTTGTGGCTCTTCAGACTGACATCGGATCTACTACTTGGTGCTTTTCTTACCGATACTTTTTCTGAACTCTTACGACCGAATAACTTCTTTAAAGTTGATATTTTCCCAGGTTTTGCCGATGATCTTTTTGTTTCTTCATTTTCTCTTAAAGATTTTTTAGCTGATTCCCTGGCGATTGATTGTTTTTTAATTTCTTCCGTCGATTTTCTCTGTGATTTTCTCTTAGCGCTTTCTCTTGCATTTGGGGTTTTACGTAGTACTGGCATTTTCCAAGCTTGGGCATTCGGTTTATCAGGTATGTGTGGCTTTTTATGTTCCACACCCGGTTCTTGTTTCTTTATCGGCTTCAAAGGACCGAACCTTCGAGGTGGAGCGGTGTCTTCGGCACCTCCTTCCTGGCGCCTCCAGAAATTGCGAACCGTCCTGAATGATTTCGGTTGGGCCGACTCCCTCGACGACGACCTCAGGCTGCCTTTGAAACCTTGAGTTGTCTTACCAGGAAGAGGAAGACCTCCTGGGCGAAGATTTGACACGCGCTCTCTCACCGAGGCCCTCACCTCAGGAACCATCAGCTGCTTGGAGGTTCTGATAACGTTATTCTTCTCTTTACTGTCTCCTTCAGCCCCTTTCTTGCTACCTCTCCGCCACATATTACTGGATAAATTAGAACGAAATAAATTATTTTAAAATTATCAGTCACTGATATTACAATAATTGCCAATAAGCAACTCAATTAAAAAAAAAGTTCAAATACAGCTTAATCAAACAATATACGAACATATGGTAGTAGGAATCATTATTTTGATTTTATTTTAAGATTTATTTAAATTTGACACTAAATGTATAGTTAATCTATTTCCTAATAAAAACTATTTGAGGGAGCATAATTTACATAGTAAAATAAAAGAAAAGTAAGCTATGGCTGAGTCCTCCAAGGGCTTAGTTTCCCTGTTAGTGAATATCTTAAGGACTCTGAAGGTGACAGTTATTACAATTACACACATACTAACTATTTTCGCAGCCACTACAGTCGTGGCAGTACTGCCGTACTATTAGGTTTTATGTGATGTTTTTCAGTACTTGTTGCAGCATGTATCTGCCAGATGTAGACGCCTTGACAATAAACTATTACACCTCATAATATTAACCTTATATTTTACTTTTTCTTTTCTTTTTTTTTTATGACCCCGTTTCTGGTCATTTCTGGCCTTCGGGGGAGAGAGGAGTATCTACAGGTGACCAACCAATGCTAATCATGGTGGGAATAAATTTTGTGGGACCGTCACTCAATGAAAAAAGTCAACACTCCTGGCCAGGATTTGAATCGGCACTGCCTGCAGATCTCAAATTGGTATGACCTGCGCCTAACCACCTAAGGTACGGACAGCCCAACTTATTTATATTTTACTTAAAATATTTAAAACTTACTCAACAATAGTTTACTTGTGTCGTCCCTTTTTGATGTTTGTTCCCAGTGACAGTTAATATTTGCTGTATTTAATAAATAGTTGTTATCATTCATTCACGAATTTTATCTACCAATATATCATCTCATTGATAATAATACTCTAATAGTATTATCGCTGCAGGAAACTGTTAAAGTGGAATTGGAAATTAATTTGTTTTAATAAACTATTTCTTATCCTGATAACTTCAAAGCCATCCGGTTTTATATATATATATATAACTTACGATTAGACTGAAAATATCACTTAAAATAAAAAGGGGTTTGGGCAGAGTGACAACACACGGCTACTGAACAACTAACTTTATTATCATATTTCTCTGGTATATATAGACACAGGTTGTTG
>NW_027110255.1:0-4203 GCF_000696795.3 Halyomorpha halys
GAGAGAGAGAGAGAGAGAGAGAGAGAGAGAGAGAGAGAGAGAGAGAGAGAGAGAAGAAACAAAGAAATAAATTTGACGATATAAGACGATAAAAGTTGTACCTAATATCAAAATAAAAGTATAATCTTTTTATTCGAATTTCAACATATACTCATATAAAAATACTAATACGAATAAACAAATCACGATTAAAATAATTTTTTAATTAAAAATTTTTATTTAATTAAATACTATTTTATCTAAAACTCTTATCATCTCGGAAAGAGGAAAGGGGAAACAGGAAGAGTTATCGCTACCCTAACAAATAGGTAAAAGTAACTTTTTTAAATGACGTTATCTTAATTTAGTTTAACACAAAGACAAAATAAACTTACCACTAATTTTTTTAAAATTATAACTATCAACTTTTGGTTCCCGGTCAACCAAAGGTGTAGACGAGCAAACGATTATGAGTTCTATTTTAACTTACACGTTGTATGGTCCCAAGACACAAACGTAATTATTAAAAAAATAGAGCCGATACTATTCTTAAAATAAAACTGTAAATTAATTGTTTCAGTACGAGTAGGTTATCATTTTTGAATAAACATAGGAACACGAAGATAGCAAAAAGGAATCGATGTAGAAGAAAATATTAAAGTGAAACATCGGTCCCCATAAAACGGAGTAGGTAAAAAACAAACCACAAGAATTCGGGATCAATGAAATAGAGGCAAGATCTGCCGATTGTGTGCGTCAGTATAAGACACAACAGTCCAGAGTCCATCCAAGCTGTTCCCCAATCTGGAGATTACGTGCTCTCCATTCATTCATGTTTACAGAGGTTACTGAAACTACTTACGTTAGCGATGATGTACGAAAAAAAAGATAACTGAAAAGGAGTACGTAGATATCAATGGAGAATGACGTAACACGTAATCGGAAAATTATTTCGAGAAATACATAAGAGGTTAGGTCACGGGATCTTAACATTACTTTTAAGGATGATTTTAGTGAAAATAAGTATGGGAAATCGCAATAAGTCGAAAGGTACATAAATACATTAAGAAGTCGAAAGGTACATAAATACATTAAGGGGAAATGGGATTCACAATATGCCATCTTTAAGAAATGTGAAAGTGACTGAGCACAGAATTAATTACAATAAAATCGATCTCGAAAGTTAAAATTCAGTACAAATAAGAATATTAAAATACAAAAAAAAAAAAATTCCTAAATATAAACGTCAAGAATGGTTTCCTCAATATTTTTTATCCTCTTATTTTCATTAATGAAAATTAAATTTCATAGAAATTATCCTTTTTCTAGAAATTTATGTTTGGAAAGTAATTATCTATGCTATTTCAAAGCTAAAGATTTAGTCAAGATTAAATCTAAAGGAGTAGTAAAGTTACAAAGGAGCGTGTCACGAAAAATACTTTTGAGAAACAAAGCAAAAGCAGTGGATGTAATAAAGAGGAAAAAAATACTTAAAAAATAAAACCTTTTCTACACTAATCCTCCAAATTTTGGCCAAATCGGACCGAAATATAGGTGTATCGAGGAAAAGTATAAATATAAAAATAAAGTATGAGTAGTAATCCGCATTGTCTCAGAAAATTTCATTAAATCGGATTATCGGTCCGCTCAATCATGCCCGAAGAAAAATATAAAGAACCAAATTTTTTCCTCGACAAAGTGTAAAATGTGAATGATTTTTTTCGGTTCTGTGGACAAAATCTTTTTTTATTTACTGCATGAATATGAAGCTTCCCTACCCCCCCGGTAGTGGGGAAGCAAAACTTGCACAGCAAGTTATAAAATAGGAACAGAAATTTTTACAAAAAATCAAAATTGAAAGTCAGGCATTCATAATAATAATTTTTTGAGAGAAAGTGCCAATTAATTAAAATAAAGAATAGAATACTGCTGAAAAGAGACTAATCAACACAAAAAGGAAAAAAATAACTACAACTTGAGGAGTATTCCATAAATCTACTTTTTGAAAATTATTATGAAAGTATCTGATGTAGATAAATTAAATTTGAATTGAAAAATATTTTAAACACTTATTTGAAAGGGAAAATAGAATCTTGAAATAAACTGGACAACTTTAAGCAGTAGGATTTTAATTTGTTAAAAAAAATCTTCCCTTTTGTGAAGTGGATATATTAACTGGTGATAGAATACTCATTAATTGTGTGTGATCCGTGTGTGGCGATCCGAAAAGTACACAAATTATACATTGCCATTTATTTTTTAATTTATATTATTATATTTTTACTACTTTGAGTGCCTCTCTAACAGGCATCCGGATCACCTTAAGCTTCTATTAATTCTATACGGTCAACTAAAATACTTCCAATTTGAAATGTCTTAGGTGATAAACAATGACACTATTTTGAGACTATCCTGGCAAGAAAATATAACTATTAGAAAACATGTTAGAAGGGTATCTTAAACAGCGGAGTGACTAAGAATATTGATTATTAATTAGTCGTTATAGGGTGAGCCGAAGGGGTGTTAGCAGCCCCCCTACAGGCCGTAGTCATAGCGACAGCCGCCATCGCTGCCTTAGGATAAGCAACTATTTACCTTAGGAGCATCCCCCCCTAGGGCTCGCTTCCTTCCCTAATACATCTAGCACAAAAACATTACATCTAACGGAATTTTTTTTCTTTAAGTTAATCGTTGTTCCCAGAAAAAAAATAAAATAAATAAACAGTTACCTGAAAGACCGAAATTTTTTCTAACATATATATAAATAAAAAGAACTCAGTGTTATCCTTCAGGTCGAAATATTGTTCTATAATAAAAACATAAATTAATATTTGGTTTTTTTAATATCACTTCAACTGATTTCCAGGTAATCAACAATTTTGATCAAAGTTAACATTTTCATATTAAAGGGTTAAGAGACATTGGATTAATAGTAAAGTCACCAAACGTATTTCTAAGCCTTTAAAATGAAAACTAGCGAAATAAAGAATTCAAAACTTTTAAAAGAATAAAAAATATTATTAATAACTAAAATTTTGAAAACCATTCAATTATTTTAGACCAAGCTGTTATCAGATCATCAAATGAAGTTTTCGATAAGGGGCACTGTAACGACATTTGTATAAAACAATTGTTAACTGTTTACATTAGTGGTAAATATAAAGTTTAGTTTAGATCAAAAGGTTAAATTATACTTTAGGTTAATTAGTTTTGATTCCAAAGATTTAAATTAAAAAATATTTCTCTATTGAAATAGTGGATATAATTGTGAAAAGTGAATGTGTAAAAAATGACAAATATAATTTTTTTTTATTTTAATAAAATATTAAATCTAATATTAAAGTAATTTTTATTTGTTGTAGATATTATAGTTGTTAAAGTTGGAATAATTTCTAGTTTTAATGTTTATAATTGCAAAGAATAGTCAAAATACGATGAAATTCTCAACTTCTATATAAATTCTAAACCCTAGCCAAAAATTTTCAGCCATAATAAATTACCCACAACCGAAATTTCGGTTTTATAGCTAAGACAGGCATAACAAATCCTTGAAAATTTAAAATTCGTAAAATTCTAACTCTCCAGGTTTAATTAATTCTTAATTTTAAGAGTATGCTCTTAAAGTACTTATTCTCCGTTCCTTTTTTAATAAATCATGATGTTTCTTATACTATACTAGATGCTCTATATTAAATTATAAGTCACAATAGTACTTCTACAGAGGTACAACTCAAAACAATCTTACACGAGTTGTGTCATTTCAGATATAATAGTTCGATATATTTATTTGAATAAACTAAAAAAATATAAAATAAAACCAATATTATCATTATTATAAGTAATTAGAAAAGAAAAAAAATAAGTAGAAAATAATGTTATATTCCTACTAATGCCTTAATTTTGATTAACCTAAAGATATAATGATGTAAACATAAAGGCTAAATTAAATAAATCTAATACACAAATTATCTTAATAAAAAAGATATAGAATGTAACAATGCCATATGTGTTCTTTTTTTTTTAGCAATTTTTTTTATTTAGGACTATGTAAATACAATGAGTAAGAAAAGGCTTATATATGACAATTTAAATATTGTTCTGAAGATAAGGATGACACCTTGAAACGTTCACCTTTGAAAAAATAGTTTTAAAAAAATGCTGAAGGAACTCTATTAAACTAAATTAGGTTGAAAAGGACTCCTGATTAAATTGGAAAAAGAAGAA
>NW_027110256.1:0-859 GCF_000696795.3 Halyomorpha halys
CAACATAGGGGACATTGAGGTCCTGATGGATGATTTGATTTGTGACAAAGTAAGGAGCATTAAGGATTTCGGACTGTAAGGATTGGATTCGAGAGAAATTAGATGGTTTAGTGGATCCCCATAACTCAATTCCGTATGTCCAGATAGGCCTTATGATAGTCATGTAGATCAGTCTTTTATAATGGATTGGACGTTTGGACCGTTTGTCAAGGAAATGTTGTAATAGTCGGAATCAACGAGCAGTTTCCTGTCTTTTCAGTCTTGTATGAGGATTCCATGTCAGTCGTTTGTCCAGATTTAGTCCTAAGTAACGGATCTGTTCAACAGGAATAAGTGGGGTATTATTAAAAGAAACTGGGGTAAGACGAAGGTTTACGACGAAGGGTAAATCTGATTTGGTGGGATTTATTGGAATTTATTTTAATCCTCCAGTTTTGGCACCCTTCGAGAATGGTGATTTGGGATTGGGAGGATTGGGATACAATGGAAGGATCATTATTCACTGGCAATAGGCATGTTTCATCGGCATACGTGGTGAGAATAGTGTGAGGATGGGTTGGGATGTCAGCTGTAAAAAATGTATAAAGGATAGGACCAAGGATACTACCCTGAGGCACACCAGCAGACTGAGAAAACAGGGATGAATATGCGCTGTTGTGATTTACTTGAAATAACCTGTCAGAGATAAGAACGGATAATGAGATAATAGATAAGAAAATTAAATTGCTTTTTAAGTTAGTAAAAATCTATTTTGAAAAAGTGTTAGAAAATTGAATTTTTTAGGTAATGCATGGAAGAGGATGGAAGGTTAGAAACTAGGGGGTTTGAGTGGTTAGAGAGTTTATAATGGAAGGAATGA
>NW_027110256.1:2909-3417 GCF_000696795.3 Halyomorpha halys
TTATAACCTTATAAATAAATATGGTTTTGTTTATTTATGTTGTTCTTTGCTGACCGAACCCTCCGACAAACTTCTCCAATAAATAAAGGAATTTTATGGAGAGCCTGATATCCTCTGTGCTATTAAGGAGAGCAGGCTAAGATGGTTGGGACATGTGGAAAGGATGGAGCCCTGCAGGCTACCCAAAAGGATGCTAAATGGTGTACCAGGAAGGAAAAGGAAAAGGAGCAGACCCAGGCGTCCGTGGCTGGATGATTTGAGAGGAATGGGAATTGAAAATTGAAGGAGTCTCGCTGGTGGCCGCGAGGCAAGAATGGTGGCAGAGGCCCAGGTCCTACAAGGACTGTAGCGCCCAACATATACGAAACATATAGTAAGGTGAGATATAAGGATGGTGCAGAATTTCGAATTCGAATTTTAGGACGGAGATTCACCTTTTGCGTCTCACAAAATAGTATGTGTGTGTACGTGCGTGAGTGTGTCAACAGCTCAAAAACTAAAAGTAATA
>NW_027110257.1:0-2088 GCF_000696795.3 Halyomorpha halys
ATATAAAACAAGGTACCAATACATACTCGTATACCAGAGAACACCCAAAGAGGCAGATAAGAAGCTCGGTAAGAGATCTAGAATAGAATATTTTTAAAGTTCAAGAAAGGATTTTAACTAATGCCATTCTCATTATGCCACAGACTGAGGCAGGTGTGGATATAAAACAATACATTTAAAAACTAAACTAAAAAATGTGGTATAATCTTCTCATAAGTCCATCATAATATTATAAATTTGTTTTAAAAACAAAGCTAGCCTTGATTTGATATCATCAACATTTTTCAAGAATTATTCAATCAAAATAGCTTATTTTTCTGTTTTGTTTTAAAATATTTTATAGGAACCTTAATTTTTAAATAACTAAACGAAATCGTACCTCCTTCCATTAAAACTCTTCCATTGTACCTATTGCAAAATTTGGGTCCAAGCCATAAATAAAAAAAAAATATTGCTATCTCATAGAACCCTCTTATTCGAACAAATGGCCTTGCTACAATCGGGAAGAAATTTATTATTCCCATAGATAATTTATTCTAGATGTAAAGTGAAAGAAATGACTACAATAGAGGGATTGAAGAAAACTGACATATAAAAAAGAAAGAAAAACAAAAAACTGCAACAAAAATGACGATTTATTATCAATTCATACATTTTAATTTTCAATTATAGACAAAGCTCCTGACAATTCTCAATCACTGAGGCCATACACGCTGAGTTCACTCGAGAAACCTTCCCGTCCGTTACCAGAAATCCTAAGAAAAGAAAAAATGTATCGTTATTTAAAAAATGCATATACTTCGTTATTTACAATTAACCTATATAGTCCCTTAAATAAATTTTATTTCTTCTGAAACAATACAAACTTTTATTGATATCTTTACAAAGAATGTTTTAACATCTAATAAAACAAATAATTTAATTTTTTTAAAAGAAATGATAGCTACGACACTGGAACCAATGTACCTAAAATGAAAAATATTAATAACTTATACTGAGCATAGTTAAACAGTTTAGTACAAAATCCTTACATCATAATCTTTCCTGAAAATATTACTATAAATATACATATACATATATGAGACTCTCGGGCGTTAGAAGTGAAAATTGTTAAGTTCAAGCAATTGTTAACGATTATATTATTTCAGGATGAGAAAATAAAATTTGATGTAAAATGAAATAAATGATGTGTTATTTTACTGTGAATTAATATTACTATTAACCCCCGAATGAAATGAAAAAAACATAATTTAATAATCATTATAAATCACCTATTGATTAACTACAAATTGAAAATAATATAAAATAAATCAAAATATAAAAAAATGAGATAAAAATAACAACCTTTCTAATTTTTATTATCATCAATTACCTAACAATTTTTATCAAAACCTAAATTATACAAATCCTATTTGCAATTATCAAGGATATTAAATGTATAATATATTTGGAAACAATTAACCTGTATAATGCAATATTCTACAATACCTAACAAGAGCCATAACATTTTTGAGTAAATCAAAAACTTTTATAAGAAAATATCAAAATCTATAGTAATTAGTAATTAATTAATAAATAACAATTGATTAAACACTCAATACTTTAATAAAAATTCTAAAAAATAATCTAGTTTAGAGGAAATAAAGCTTTAATGAAGACACAAAGATCTTGTAATCACATCTTACATGCCGTGCCACACAGTGACTAAAATCACTTAAGGTATACTAAGTACTATAATCCCTTTAATCTTGACGTAGTGGTGTAAAATATATATTGTTTTATATATTTTCTTTCACTCAAAAACTATGCTTTTATAAGAAAATTTAAATTTTCCTAAAATAAAAATTACATACATACAGCCCTGAAAACTTAAATAAAATAAAACTTAACTGCTAATTTGATTCAACAGAATAACAGCCCATTACTTAAAAGACAATTTTGATAAAAAGATGGGAAAAACTATGGGCTCACACATTAAACCGAAACTTTTAACTCTGACTGAGACTTCTGCACTCTCTTCTTCACAAACGATCAACTTTAAAATAAGACGAAGACATGATATTTACATTAACTTTCTAAAACGTAAGT
>NW_027110258.1:0-27658 GCF_000696795.3 Halyomorpha halys
CCCATTGGCTGCCTAATGATCACGTGATAGACCACGTGACAGACCACGTGGGTGGTTAAGGGCGGGTCGAGCCGAATATTTGAATTCAAATCTCCCGCCATGTGTGACGTCATCAAAATGCTGGCTTCTGATTGGCTCCTCACGGAAGTGTCCCAGCTCGCCCGTATTCTCACTACTACCATATAATAGCATATTTATTTTTTAATAAATTAAAATTAAATTATATTATGAACAATTATTTATACAAGCTGTTTGTGCAATTGAAATCATTGCATAAAATTGCGAAATTCTGAAGCATACTTGTACAAAAATATTTATCATGTATTCATCTCAAGCATGTAAGTTTGCAGTCACTATTATGTATCAATATTATTGTACGTTAGCGAAAATTGCCTTTGCTGAAGATTACTAACTGTAATAAAAAAATTTAATATTATAAAAAATATTTTATTTTCAGCACTCCAATATGTATGAACTTAATTATTTTTTCTAGGCTTACATTATATCTCAAAGGAATGAAAAACTTATCAAGAAAAATATACTGGTTAAAGGAACACACTAAATAAGAGAAGATAAGGTTGTACAAACTGAGGTAAGAGCTCTAATTAACTTTTAGATGACTCGAAAAGATACCCCACGTTTCATCGAACATTGCCCGCCTATATTCAACAGGGGCACGAGGGAATCTTTAAAGATTAAATTTTTCATTGATAATCGTTGCGAGTATCTGCGTGGGATGAATGGAGATTTTATTATATTTGTACCATGATATATTCATGACTAATATATTTTTACTTTCACTTACCTATATAATTTATAATACTTGATGAACCACTGTAATTCTAATGATGGTCCAAAATTTTAATTACTAGTTGAACCAAAGTAATCAAAATTAAATTTGACTGTAATTAGTATTTTCTATAATATTTTACCCAAACACTGGACATTGCTCGAGGTGTTGAGATCTTTTAAAAATTTCACATTCAATTTGTACAATAGTACTAGAGCCGGTTGGGAAAAAAGTCAGTTATTTTACTCCAATTTATTATTATTTTAATTAAAACTACGTATAGTTACTAGTCAACATTTATGAGTCTGCCAAGTATAGTTAGGGGAATAAAAAATGTTGCCTTCTTAAAAATATTAAAAAAAAAATTAATTTTTATTCCAAGCTCCATATATTTGAAACTACCTACAGCACTAGAAAAACTAATAAAACGTCATTTAAAATTGAGTACATTTGCTAAAATATGAGCCCTAGCAAAGTTCTCGAGATATAATTTTTTAAATAAATTTTTTAAAAATTTACTGAAAAATCAGTAGTGTATTTATTTTAAGAAATCTATATTTCAAAAATCTTTCGACTTACAGATGTATATTAACACTCAAAATAAAGCTAGTTTTATATGCTATAAAAAAGTTAATAATGTTTATCTTCGTTAGAGAAGTATTGTGCATGATATTTGCCAATATATATAAAAAAAATTATATTGTTTAGACAAAATATTTGATTTATTTTAAACTATCTCAGGAACTATTGGATGTACAGATGTCTGACAGCAATAAAATTAAAGATAGTTTAATTTGCTATAATGTAGATTAATGTTTACCTTTGTAGGAGTAATAGGTTTTATGATATTTGCAAATGAATATGAATTATCTGTAATAACATTTTGTTCCAACAGCTAGAAATCAATTTATTTTAATCAGGAATATCAGGAAAACTGCTACTCTTACGAAGATTAATCTCATAAGCCACTTTATAGCACATTTAATGTAATTAGTTTTAATTTGAATTCTAATAGACATCTGTACGTCTCATGGTTCATAATAAATAGATTTCTCATAATAAATTCACTAATTATTTTTAATTGCATTTTTTATGAAATACTGCTTTTAAAAAAACTGTATTTCGGGAAATATTGAACGTAAACAGTTCTTTTAGGGCTCATATTTTAATAAATTTATTCTACTTTAAATTATGATCTATTAGGTTTTCTAGAGCTGTCATAACGATATGGAGTTCCGAATAAAAAATTATTGCTTATTTAATGTTTTGAAATAACCACCATTTTTTATTCCCCTTAACTAGACTTGACAGACTCATTAATTTTGAATAGTTATACATAGTTTTTATTAAAGTAATAAAAAATTGGGGTGGAATAATTGCCTTTTTTCTCCTCTTTGGTTCTTGTACTATTTGATCATTCATAATGAATAAAAAAAAGTCCAACTCTTTCAACTGAATATTCATTCGAGCAGTTGCCGAAGGTATCAATCCAAACTTAATTAATCGTATTAAGGTTTATTGGACCTTCAACGTTATTTCCACTAAAACGATCTTTTTCACCGGCATGAATATGAAACTGAGTTCTGAAGTATCTCATTAAAACTGACTATCGAATGATGTTGACGCCCTTCACAATTTTTCAAATCATAATTAGGACTGTCCTTATTGCGAAAGGATGTCATTATTGAATCATTAGTATACACTAATCTATTTTCATAAGCATATAATATATCACCGATAAAACTTAACCTCTAAAATTATTTGATTTTTACGTTTAAAAATATAAAAACCACAGCACCAACCTTCGCGAAATTATTATTAAGTTATTCATATAAATATTGTTAACCCATTTAGTAATTAGTTGGAGATGGGCCACACCAAATAAAAAATTACGTTTTTTCGTACCCTTCATTAAAATTAATTATTACATCATAAATATACAATAAATGAGATATATTATATATCTATGATGTACTAATTAATTATTATTTTATAGCTAATATCGCACAATATAATAACCCTGATTTTATAACTCAAAACATCGAACACCACGTTCATATTTTAAAATGAAACTCAGTTTCAGGAAAGAACTAAATCTCAACACACAGAATACGTTAACTACCAAATTATAATTTCAAATAAAGGCTTAGAAAAAATAATTTTTTATACATAAAAAATCATCTGATACAATCATTGATGTTTTTCTCTTAATCTACACAAACACAAATCTAACGTATCCAATAGAACACTACACCATGACTTTTATTTTGTTCTTGACCTCATACCAACTAAATTCTCAAAATTCCATATAAATCTTTCTAATTATCCTATCTTGAATCCTTTGGTTCAATCCTTATTCAGTTCCACCCATCCCTAGGTTGAAACGGCAGTGGCCAAGGGACTTATTGTAAAATAAAAATCGATAATTGGAGTTCTGGCAATGGTCAGATGCTCCACTCAAGCTGAGTGTTTGCGGCTTTAGCGCACTTACTCAACCTCCACTGACTTAGTAAGAATGAGAGGAATGCACTGGGATCTCAAAGAGCTCTACTCTACCCCTTACACGTGGGTGATAGAGTGGGCATAGGGATTCTAATTATTTTTGACGACTAATTGACGAGTAATTATTTTTTATTTTATTTATATATTTTTATTATTATTTTCTTCATGTACAAACTTTGATAATTATGTTCATTTTTTTTTATCTTTCTGTTAATATATATATTTAGATAAACATTACTTTTGGAGAGAGAGATTTTATTAATTTTTATGTAATTTTTTTTATTTATTTTTTTAAATTTTAGTATGTATGTGATCATTTTTCACTATTACCTATTGCCCAACAACGTTGTGACAGATTGTAATATTTATCAATAAATAAAGTTTTGAAATTCAAAAAAAGTTTATACAATTATATCACACATGGCTGTTCCTATTATTAATTACTTTCTCATCCTTATTCTCTTTCTTTTAAAATGTTTTTGTTCAATTTCTTACTCTCTTTGTATTTTTATTTTAATTTTCTTGTCACATCTTATAATATTTGAATCTATAATAATATATATAATTTTCTGCTACAAAAAATTAAAAAAAGACTGCGCTACAGGTCAGTCGCTCTGCGCAATCATTTAGAATTGGCGCCACATATTTTACTTTACTAAGTACAAAAAATTGATTTATAACCATGCACGTGTCGCGTGCCAAGCCATCCGCATACCTCATCGTTTCATTCTCTGGAATAGTTTAATAGATAAAATATTCAAGAACAATTTGTGGAAATGGTATTATTTTAATTCCGCGAAAGGGTAAGAAACTTTATTTAGAGCATAAAGTAACAAACAGTGGAAAAGTTTGGAAAAATTTTCAATTCTTATATAATATTGGAAGAAGAGAGTTGACCGTATGTTGTATATTATAGGAAAATAGTCCGGTCAATAAAGGTACCACCAACGTTTCGTCCCACTTTTCAGGTTTCGTCAGGGCTAAATAAAAACAAGATACAAACATTATAACATGTGACAAGAAAGTTAGTATAAATATACAAAAGTAGTAAAATATTATTCAAACAAATATTAAAAGAAAGAGATAAACTAAATTATGAAAATATAAATATAGATATGAAAGGAATATGGTCCGGGTGCGGTCAAAAAAAAAAACTCAAATAGTAGGAATATACTATTTTAATGAGCCAACGTTTCGCCCCACGTTGCAGGGCTTCTTCAGGGCTATTTTGACAGCAGTCAAAACAAAATGCTATTTGACTGCTGTCAAAATAGCCCTGAAGAAGCCCTGCAACGTGGGGCGAAACGTTGGCTCATTAAAATAGTATATTTCTGCTATTTGAGTTTTTTTTTTTTGACCGCACCCGGACCATATTCCTTTCATCTTTACACACGGTCAATCAATAATCTTCCAATAAATATAGATAAATAGAAAACTAATTAATAACTCTGAAACACCATTTATATGTAATAAATAATTGTTTAATGTTTGTCTGTACATACCTATGTATAAGTATTTTTCTAATAAATAAATAAAAAATAATGAAGTTGATAATAAAAATAGACAAGTTTATGTCAGAATGTCTTATGTTAGCCTAGGTTTCAGTTTTCGATATAAATGAAATTACAACCATAATTCAGAGAAACATAAAACTAATAATAAACAAGTATGAAAATATTCATAACAATAAATTAAGCAGATAGTAGATGATTGATAATAATGGAAGATAATATTATAGAGGTAAGATATATGAAGTGCGCCATCAACGCAAGGCCAGGCACTCATTCACTTTTGAATTGCTAGTTGAATTTGTAGTTGACTGTATGAAACTAATTGAATAAAATAAAGCATAAGGTGACAGAAAGAGAATTTATTTATAGAGGTTGGTTGAACAAGAGAGAATGGTTAAAAACTAAATTTATTGTTATTACATGAATGCAGGTTGGCCGAAATAGAACTTATATTACTAGAGATAATTAATTAATTTTGACTGGGGTTTGATGATGATGGTGTTAGTTATGTGGAAAGATATGGACTTACTCCATGCTTTAATGCTTCTTGGTTCTTGCCTTCCATGTCCCTTCGTCTGCCCTCTCCTCGGCTACCGGAGGGCTCTTCGGCGGCGTCCTTAATCACTTCTGATACATTGCAAAATAGAAGTGAAGAAAAAAAAGACGTTTGAGTTTTTTTTTCTTCAGACACATGGGGCGCTAATTAGCTATATGTTTTGAGTCTTCCATTTAAACGGAACATAAGAATTATACAAAATAAATGATAAAAGAATTTTAAAAAACAGTGTTCAAGTAAATAAAGATGTGGACATACTCATTTGTACAGATTCAATGTCTGCACTCCAGAGTCTATCAAACTTCAGTCAAAGCGGACCTACGATAGACAAAATTCACAACTACATAGACATGCAAAAACATCTTTAAAAAAGTGTCTCCATTCTCTGGACTCCAGGCCATTCAGGAATAGCTGGAAATGAGGCAGCGGATAAAGCTGCTAAAGAGAATGCTACAATGAACGTCCCACCACTCCAAATTTACGAGCCGAAAGACATAAAGGCATTTTTAAGGAACAGACTCCGAAGAAGTTGGGATTCAATGTGGGCTGACGTACCACTCACCAATAAACTAAGAAATAATAAAAATAAAACACACAAAAGTGGACAAGTGCCATAAGAGGAAACAGAGGAGAAGAAGTGGTTGTTGCAAGAGTAAGAATAGGACATTACAAATTAACACACCTCCACTTAACCACAAAAGAGGACCAACCTATATGCCAAACCTGTCAGTCCCCATTATCGATAAAGCATATAATTGAAGAATGCTCATCATTTCGTCAAGCCTTCGAAAATAATAAAATTCCTCGTACAAGAGAATTGGCTCTTAAAGAGTCAGCAGAATCCTTAGACAAAATAATCTGGATTATTTCTCTAGGAAGACTGGTGAGTCAATTTTTTTTAGAATTTTTTGAGGTTTATTACTTCCATCATTTTCAATAAATTATTATTTATTTATTCATTAACAATTGTACAACGTTTCGGGACCACTGTCCCATATTCATGCACTATAAAAACCTCATGATTTCATATGTGAAATCATGTCCTCCATTTTTGCATCTTCACTTCTCTGTGGCACAGCTATCATAATAAGACAAAATAATAAAATTTCTGAAAGAAACTCAACTTTATACTAAAATATAATTCACCAATATCGACCAGTGTAAAAAGGAAATAGTCTATATTCAACTACCAAATCAGATAAAAAAGGAAAAAGGGTGTAACAACCTAGATGTTGATCGCCCTGAATAAAAATCTAATCTAAATAAATAAAGATTATGAAAGGTGCGGAAAAAAAGTAACATAATATGATATCTAAGTAATGTAATGAAAACAAATTTAAATCAACATAATTAAATGTATAAAAGAAAAGGATAAGAAAGAAAACATAATATATGTTTGTTACAATGGATAAAATATGCAAAGTAATATAGATGAGTAAAATAATAAGGTAAAATAAATATATAATGTCCAAAAAAGTGAATAAAAGGAACAAGGGGGAAGGGATATAAGAGTGGGACAAAAAAGGAAAAAATATTTTTAAAAAAGACAGAGAGATTTACCCACTTAGGCAAGGATTCTGTGTAAAGTGAGCGGGTTCCAACTTAACTTGCTAAATATTTTTTTTTTTTTTATGAAAACATCTGTTGATCCCAATTGTAGTTTGCAATGTAATTAACTGTTTTTTATAAGCTTTTTAATGACTAGAATCGATTGTTTTAACTCCTTAGCCAAGTATCTTAAATTCACTGTCAGTCTCCTTTTACTTTCTTCAAAGGAACTGACAAGAAGTTACTCGACTGTTATTAGAGACCTGCTGTCAAGTCACCCCGAAGGCTATACACCTAAAATCGACTCCTAGGAGTGCTCTTCCTGTCCCCTGAGTGTATAACGGTGGTGCAATTATATTAAGGGAAGGGAGCGAGGCAAGGATATCGTGTTTGGTATTCCACTACTGTTCTGGAGGGTCCCAGCTGTGTACGCAAACGGAAAGCACCAGGATTGTCCAAGGGGGTAGGATTTGCAACTTTCATGTAACTAGATAGGATTAGTCTACCTTGCTGAGTGATAGTCTGGGAAGTCTTTGTAACTTTAGTTTGTAAAGTGTTTTGTTTTTATTTATTTTGGTCTTTTAGATTAAACTTTTTAAATTTCTATTTTACGAGCCTGTTTGATAAACATAAATCAGTTATTAGTTAAATAAAATTCGGTTATTTCATCTGAATGTTTTATTACTTTAATGACAACAATTATATTTATTAACTGTTTTAAAAAGTAAGGTTAATCAACAAGTGAATGTAAAATTGGAAACATTTTTTATTCAATTAATCTTTTTTAGGAACAGTTAATAAACTTTTTTTTTATTGATGTGACAGACCGTGTAAGTCCAAAGCCTTGCGCCATGTACTTAGGAAATACATCGCGCGTTTCTTAACTTGGTTTTCATAGGGTGGATCCGTTACTCCCACACCTATTTTTGTCAGTGCCACCCATTGCCTGACGGGCCTCACAAATGCCTGGAGGAAATTATGAGTGAGTATTTTTTAAATTTATTTAATGTAATTTACAACTGTACAAAATAATAAATACAATAAGCAAATATGTGGAATGTTTCATTTATACTTGAAAATCTTGGGAAAGAACCACCCATTGGATGTACATCAAGCATTAATTTAAATTAGGAGGTCTCGATGCCATCTTCTTTTCAGACTCGGAGGGTTATCAGGGCTTGTTATGGATGAGAGATAAAGAACTCCTGGATTAGGATGGGTAAGGAGTTTAATAAAAAAATAATTTCTATTAAGGAAAACATTAATATATATATTTTCAAATAATTATTATTAATATTTATAACTTTATACAAATATATACAACCAATAAATTGGCTGTTAGTTATAAAATGGCATGTAGAGAATCTACCCATGGATAGAACTCCAATGGCTAAGGTAAAGAAGGAGAAGCCAGGTTAGAAAAAAGTGGTTTTGGGTGGTTGGAAAGTTTATTATGGAAGGATTGGTATCTGGTTTTGGCCAAATCGGCAACATAAGGAACATTGATGTCCTGAAGGATGGATGATTTGATTTTTTACTATGTAAGAAGCATTAAGGATTTTACGAAGAATTTAGGATTGCTAGAATTTTATACGAGAGGAATTCGATAGTTTAGTAGAGTCCCAAAACTCCGTATGTCCAAATAGCCTTATTATAGTCATGTAGATCAGTCTTTTATTATGGATTGACAGTTTAGACTGTGTGTCTAGTAATTGTTGTAATATCGACGTGAGGATTCCATGTATGGCAACCCATCAACAGGATTAAGTGGGGTATTATTAAAGGATACTGTGGGGAAGGAAGTCAAGGGTTTACGACGAAGGGAATTAATTTGGTGATATTAGAAAATCTTTTGTACCAGAAAAAAAAAAAGTATAAACAGTAAACATTATTTAAATTTGGAAAAAAAATTTAGTAGTTTAACTATACCTTGTTTAATGTTCAGAGTATATATTATCCTCATAGAAAAAATAAATTCGCTATTAATTTCTGTTACAACAAGACTTTTCGAATGAAAAACATTTCTCAACAAGGTATTACGAGTTGAAAATTCTATAACTTTGTTAGACGTTTATTTAACCTTATAGTTACCGTATGGTAGCAAGTACGAAGTCCATAACATGCACAAGTTCTCAACTTAACTAAGCTAGAATTGAGTGGCTGATAAAGTTGGCAAACATTGGCTAAGTATATTGCAGCCGTAGTTCCAATTTAGTCCAAACCGCTTAACTCACAGTTAGTTCCAGTAGTTTGGAGTCTGGATATTACTATGTAATGGCTTCTACCTCTATGGATAATCTGCTAATCGATATTACTAAAGTAAGAAATATGTCAAGAGTGGCCCGCATATTTATATATTCATAATAGTAAATGAAATAACCGAATACAATAATTTTTAAAAAATTCTATAAAAAGAGCTAATTCAAAGGAATATATTTTGTACTTTTTTCAGTTTAATAGTGGCCCTTTGTTGTAATTGTGGACCAAAATCATTAACCACTGGATATCAAATCAATATTTTCACTTAACACAACGTAACAAGTATTGATTATAGGGCTATTTAATGATGTGTAAAATGTAAAAAAAAAATTAACATGCTAAATATTATAAATATAGGATTGCGAGCAGCCTAATTTAGAGTCCCTGGTATGTGTTAAATGCGGAGATTTTCTGGTGTATTTTGTAACCTTTCCTTCCAAATATTCCAGAATTTCATTATTTTTATCCATTACTTTATTAGAGATTTAAAAACGTTCAAATCAGATACGAACTGCAAGCAACAAACTGATCAAAACAAGGGTTCAGCTAGTCTGTTGTCTTACACCATTCTCATGTAGCAGACCTATTAATATATTCATAACCATGTTAAATGTTATATTGTTTTAAAATCAAAAGAAGGAAATATTTCTCCATTTAACACACTGTAACATGTTAAACTACAGATCAGGAATACTCCGAATGATTAAGAACTAAAGTATTATTTTTTTATTTAGTCTTTCGTTAATGATTGTTCTTAGTATTCATTTAGTATAAATCCGATTAGTGTTTTTATTTTATTGTTATATTAGCTCGAAGGTTTAAACCAACTCTGACAGACCATTATTTATTCTGTTACTGTAGCCGTGAGTCAACCCTGTGGGTTCTGGAGACCTCCGGAGTTCAGCAAGTATAAAAAAAATTTTACCCTCTATTAGGAAAAAATCAGGTGGTCGAGCATGATTCTAGCCAAATCACTTCTTTGGACAATCATTAGTCTAGTAACAGTGCTTTCTTTCACCACTCACCCATCGGATTATATCTGTACCTCGGAGGGATACAACACTATGTCCATTTTTTTCCATATTGACTTTATTACAGAGTTAAAATCAGCTTTTCTCATATTTCTTAGAGGAATAGAGCACTATGTCCAAAACCAGTTAGAACCGGATATAGCATGTTTTAAAACAACACCAAGTCCACTTTCATTTAGAGGGATAGAACACCATGTGGTGTTTTATCCTTCTGAAACATGTGAATTACTACTGGACATAGTGTTGTATCCCTCCGAGGTACAGATATATATGATGAGGTAAAATCTCTTACCGGAAGAGTTTTTCAATAAAATTTCATAAATTTCTAACCTCTCAGCTGATTGCTAAGGAGTAAGTCCATGAGGGACCAGTTAACTGCTCTTTTTTACCTTCCCCATGGAGGGTAGATGGCGACTAACACTATCTTTCGACACACCACACTCCCTGCCAAGTTCGCGAGTACTTACTGAGTACTAGGATTTGACTCAACAGCTTCCTGCAGAACCTCATCAATATCAATTAATGAGCTGTTCTTCTTTTCCAACGTCTTCCACTGCTAAATTTATCAAACCAACGCCGCGCAGTGCGCTGGTCAAGGACACCTTCCCCTTCTTGTTTAATAATTTCAAGAGTTGCTTCAGTGGCTGTGATTTTTTTTTTTTTTTTTTTATTAATGCCTTAAAATTACGAGAATTTCATCGGACACTGTCACGTTTCTTCTTTAAAACTAAATTGAGGATTTTTTTGAAGAAGTTGAATGGAATTAAACAAGCTTAGAGAATGCTCTAATGGGATTATTAACTAAGTATTAAATAGGATTCAAATATTTACAGTCCTTTGAAATCTTGAATTTGATAAAACTTTTTTTTTTTACATATATCCTAATAAATTTCATTTATGTCTCTCATTTTTATTTGATATTTTGGTACATACCGATAGATGTCATCTGGTTCCACCATTTTTTAAATGAAAAAAAAAATATCAGAAGGTATAACGGTTTTAATTACGAAATTTAAGAAAAATAATCTTTATTGTACAATGCTTCTTTCAAATCTTGTATGTTTACTATACATTGATCGATATGTCTACTAAACCTCGATATGCCTACAATATATCGATATATGTACTCTACTGTAACTGCCCCAAACCGATTTTCTCATACCAACTAATGTATTTACAAAGTTTACTCTCGTTTGCATAGATGAAACGTGATTATTATACTGCAAGGTTAGGAAACTACCTCTGATGGTTTTTCACTTGATATCATCAGTTTACAAAAGATATATTTTGCTGTAGGTCTCATTAAAGCTAAGTTGGCAACTGCCAATGGTCCGATAAGACATTCATTGTTCCTTATCAAACTGGGGCAACGTTCACTCGCTCCTCAAGGGCTTACCTTATCATATCTCTGCACTCCCTCCATTTCCCGGTGAAAGAAAATGCTGTGCGTATGCCTGTTGAATGTTTTGTTGTAGCATTCTCTCAAGTGAATACTATCTGTGCGTACTTTTTCTATTCACATCGGGTAATAATTGTCAAAAAACAAATTGGTGAATTGATAATTTTTTTAAAAATAATTTATTTATTATTATTTACAACTGTATACATACATACACATCAAGTAAATTTGCTGTAAGTGATATTATGACATGATACAAACATGTGGAGAATCTACCCATTGATAGAACTCCAAAAACATTTCTAAAGGAGAACATCTCGAGGCCATCTTCTTTTCAGACGCCTAGGAGGATTATTAGGTAATGAAGGAGAAGCCACGTTAGAAACGAGTTGGTGTGGGTGGTTGGAAAGTCTATTATGGAAGGATTGGTGTCTGGTTCTGGCCAAATCGGCAACATAAGGGACATTGAGCTCCTGATGGATGATTTCATTTGTGACAAAGTAAGGAGCATGAAGGATTTTGGACTGTAAGGATTGGATTCGAGAGGAATTAGATGGTAGTAGTAGAGCCCCATAGCTCAATTCCGTTTGTCCAGATAGACCTTATAATAGTCATGTAGATCAGTCTTTTGTAATGGATTGGAAGTTTCGACCGTTTGTCTAGTAAATGTTGTAATAGTCGGAATCGACGAGCAGTTTCCTGTCTGTTCAGTCTTGTATGAGGATTCCATGTCAGTCGTTTGTCCAGATTTGGGTATTATTAAATGATACTCTGGGGCAAGACGAAGGTTTACGACGAAGGGTAAATGTGATTTGGTGGGATTCATTGGAATTTATTTTAATCCTCCAGTTTTGGCACCATTCTTCAAGGGTGTTGATGTGGGATTGGAGGGTTTGGGATATAATGGAAGATCATTATTCACTGACAATATATAAATTTTGAATAATATTTTATCTATAGTGACTTACTTCTGAAGGGAATGAACCAACTACTAGACAAAGAGTTCGGTAACAGCCAAATGCATAGGGAATTAAAAATGAAGACATGAGGATTACAGCGAAAAAAGGTTCATGGAGTTCCACTCCCAGCTACAGGAGCACTGAGCTACAACTTGGGAAACCCAACCACAACCCGAAGACTGAAGCCCAGGTCGCTGCAGGACATCCTGTTATAATTCTATATTTATCAGTTTTGTTATTGTCATTCTAAAATTATATTTTATCTTAATTTGTTTTCATTTTTTTTCTCTTCAAATTTTTTTTTTTTAAATTCACTTCCTTTTTTTCCCATTAGAGGTCAATTTTTTAAATCCATAAATGTCCTTTTTTTTATTAACTTTACTTTTATCTTCTAACGCTTATTGAACAGATTCGATACTTAAGTCTCAATCTAGACAAGAGAGTTACTTGGAATCCAGACACAACTGAAACGACAAGAAACTGCTCATAGATTAAGATTGATACAACACTTACTTGACAAACGTTCTAAACTTCCCATTCACAACAAAAAAGTATTATTCACTATGATATTCAGACCAATTAGAACATATGGAATTGAGCTCTCAATTGGGGCTCGACCAAACCATGAATTATTATTTATTTATTCATGACATTGTACAACGTTTCATGATTTCCCATATGAAATCATAAGGTGATTATTATTGTATAAATTAAAATATATAAGGATGAAGATTGGTGTTATGTTGGTTTTATTATTGTTATAGTGCATGAATATGGGACAGTGGTCCCGAAACGTTGTACAATGTCATGAATAAATAAATAATAATTCATCCAAGTGATGGAAGTGTGGAAAGAATTGACTCACCAGACTTCCTAGAGAGATAATCCTTATTTCTAAATTTATAAATTTTTTTAATTAAGGGTGTAGTTTGTACGAGACTATACCCCCCCCCCACATAACCAATTCTTAAAAAAAAATGTACCTCTTACATTTATCATGTGAGGACGATCTGGTATTATTTTTTTTTTTTTCTGAAAACTTTAGTTTATTTATTGATAGATATTGCAATCTGCCACACAGTTGTGGGCAATAGGTCATAGTGATGAATAATCACATTCATACTAAAATAAAATAAAACAAGAATAAAAAATAAATTAAAAAAGTACTTATGAATAAATAATATCTCTCTCTAAATATATACAAACATAAGGATAAAGAAAATGAGCATAATCAAACTATGTGCATGAAAAAATAAATTAATAAAATAAAATAATGAAAAAATAAAATAATCTCTATTCACATTTACATGGGTATTAAATAAATAAATAAGTAAGTGAAAAAAATCAGTTATTTTAATCCAATTTATTATTACTTTAATGAAAACCACGAATAATTACTAGTCAAAATTGATGAGTCTGCCAAGTATAGGTAGGGAGAATAAAAACTGGGGGCTGTTTCAAGTATATTGTTTTCTATTAAATAAAACCACAAATTGTATCTAATACTGTCTCAACACTTTATTTCTTACTAGTCCAACGTTTCGGCTATTCCAGCCATCTTTAAGGACATCTTTAATACAAATCTCCTCCTCACATTAATTTATAATTTTTATTGCAGGCTATTCTGCCCAGGTCATTTTCTTCATTTTAATTTTCAAACCTATTTATTTAAATTTTAAAACCATTAACTTTTATTTTTCTCTATAAAGTTATCTATAACCAAAAGTTATCTATACCATATAACAAACTCTATATTATATGGTGGTGTATTTTATATTGTTGATAACTTTACCTGGGCAGAATAGCCTGCAATAAAAATTATAAATTAATGTGAGGAGGAGATTTGTATTAAAGATGTCCTTGAAGATGGCTGGATTAGCCGAAACGTTGGACTAGTAAGAAATAAAGTGTTGAGACAGTATTAGATACAATTTGTGGTTTTATTTAATAAATAATTACCTTGTCTCAAAAAATTTTGAAATAATATATTGTTTTCTTTCGCACATATCATTATGTTAATTTAAATGTTTTCACTATTTACAAACCTGTAATCATTACTTACATATTTTATTATGTTAATTTTAATTACTCATCATTAATATTTTATTCAACACTTCCCATTATGTATATTTCTTTATTTACATGAGAACTGTCTGAATCGTAATGATTTTTTATCGTGTAATTTATTGTTATGTATATTTCCAAGTTTTTTTGTTCTTATTATATTTTTATTTTTCCCTGAATTAAAGTTGTAAGCCTTGATGAAGGCCTGCCATATAGGTCGATATGGCGGCACAAATAATTTTTAATAATACGGGTTTAATTACTGAACATTTTCTCCTTATACTTCAATGGCGTTCATTTTTAAAACGTTTGTTCACATATATATTCAATTTATTCCGAGACGCTGGACGCCAAATTTTTTCAACTCATATTTTAAATAACACTATTCGCTTTCTCAATATCGAAGGCGGTGAAACTTAGTACTCATGATGAAAAACAAAAAAAAATTCATTTTCGACATCAAGGCGTCCCTTGATGAAAAAATGAAATTTTGCACAAAAAATTATGAGTGTTACAGCGAAAAGGAACCTCTGCTAGCCCGAAACCATAAAGGTGATGAAAGTATAAAAAATGAAATGTCATATTTTGTTAATGTTGTATTCTGCATAATTTAACCTAATAAAATGAAAGCTTTGAAAATAAAAAATAAAAAAATAAATATACATAATAAATATAATAATACAAACATAATTAAAAATCTGGTTACTAGTTTCTATACTTTTATAAAATTCCTCTTATCTCTGTCGAACCGGTCCACTGGAATCTGTCAACAACAAACGACTAGCTTGGAATCCTCATTCAATTCTCACAAATTCATGGATTTATGTGTTGTTTAGGCATTTTATTTTGTTTATGATTAATAGTAATACAGCCACTGCGAACTTTGTGTGATGTAGTTTTTAATTTAATTAAGGTTAGGCAATATGATACCTTAATTGAATCAGTATAGACGTGGGCCCACCAATTTTTGACCACAATAACAATAGTCCTGCACTACTTCTATATTTATATTTTTATATCTGCCGACTGCCCTACAGTATGCTTTAATAACATTCCTCTTACCCTGTAAAAGAGATCCGCTACCTTGGACTACTGCTGGACAAATGGAATCCTTCGACAAGACTGAAAAGAAAGGAAACTCCACGTTGATTTCGACAATCACAGCACTTAGTAGACAACCGTTCTGAACTTCCAATTCTTTACAAAAGACTGATCTACATAAGATACATAAGATGCCTGTCTGGACTTACAGAGTTGAGCTTTGGGCTCCACTTAACCTTTAAATTCCTCTAGTATCCAGACCTTACAATCCAAAATCCTCACTTTGTCACAAATAAAATCACCCATAAAGACCTTAATGTTCCCTATGTAACAGATCTAGCCGAACCAGATATCAATCCTTCCACTATAAACTCCCTAACCATCAAAACCATCTAGTTTCTAACCTGAAAAGAAGATGGCCTCGAGACCTAATGTTGAAATATGATAGGAGTGCTTCCATTGGGTTGTTTATTTACATGCCTGTATCACTCCATTTCGATCTTACGCCAAATTTACATGATGTATTTTTATATAAATATACAGTTGTAAATTTCAATAAAGGTAGGATAAAAAATCAGATTAAGCTAAATATTACAAAAATTAAATAAACCTTACTTAAATCAGACTAAATTTGTTCTTAAAATGAAAAAAAAAAAAAGAAAAATAAATCAATTGAGTTCAATAGATTTAGTGACAATGAGAAACGAAAATAAGAATATTTTTTAAAAACATAATAATAGTAAGCAATTTTTTTTTCCTTCTGCAAACTTTTTTTTTTTACGATAACACTGGCTATGTCATATATTAGGACTCAGGTGAATGTCATAAACAAACCTAAATTCCGTCCTGACCCTTATCGTAACTACTACCTCGTTATCTCAGAAAGTTTCTTTGGATAAACTTTAGGCTAGCAATTAGTAACATCTTCATCTCCTCACCCCCCTTTCTTCCCCCCCCCTTTGACTAACAATGTTTACAGATGAGTTATTTGGAGGGAAGAGTTTGGGTTCAAGTTGTTCTCAATACAACCTCAAGCGGTTGTCAATTGGTCAATTCGATTGGTTTTGCTCAAGAAAACAAAAAGTCTAAGCCCATTAATTATATTTGGTGGTTTCCTCAAATCATTAAAGAAAATAACAAGAAATATTTTTTAAACTGGAACAAATTATAATATATATATATATTAATTAAGGCAGGACCCTTTATGACACTATTAGGTCTAGGTGATGGTTGACAGTATATGTACTGGCAGTGAATTACTGCCACATTTTTATCTATTCATTTATTTTAAGCCATCAACCACTTTTAGGTCATAATTGTCTTCATTTTCAGATTCAGAAGAGTCTTCTAATTTTAAACTTACAGGCTGTTACCTCGAACACTGAAACTCTTTATAAAAAAAAAAATGAAACTTTTAATAAAGTAAGTATCTAATTTCTAATAAAGCATCTCTAGCACCAACTAGCGGTAGATAGAAAAAAAACTTACCACCTCATCGCTCTCTGAAAAGAGACGGGTTACAAAGAACCATATTTTTACTGGTCAAAATATTTTTCTTTACTTTCGTTGAATTTCTGAACTCATAATGTGTAAGTAGAGCTCATGAAGTAGTTCCCAGGCAATAGAAGAGTGGGCTGGAAAGGAAGAGGAGAAGGAATCATCAGGAGTAGAGACAGGCTACAACTCAATACTATTAATTGACACACCAGAAAGAGTTCACCTCTGATTTTCGTCTACTATTTCAAGCTTTATTTACATTATTACCACATAACTTAGTCAATAGCTATAATTCCCATAGACCCCAAATCAAAATTTAATTTGATCAATTTGTTAAATGCAATTCGCTCTTAACAATCCAACCAGCATTCAAAGTGGATTAACGCCTGATCTTAAGTTTAAGGCACACTTTCTTGTTGAAGCACAAATCCTTTCTTGTTGATTCCTTCTCTTTTTGGAGTTCTTGGCCTATTTATATCCGTAATGTATCTTCCCTAACTTCCTTCACACATCAGCCTTTTCTTAACCTCCTTAAATCCTAATCTTCCATCCAATTTAACTACATCTCAGCTAAACAGTCTGATATTTTGAACTTCATAACTAGACCAACAATCAACATAAAAATCAGTCGAATAGACAATATTAAAAGGGATGAGAGAGGATTAGTTGAGACTTGTCGTATACAACCCCCTCCCCTACCTTTTTCGACTCATAGAGTTGACAATACTCAGCCTAGGTCTAACTCAAATGCTATAGGATTCCCAGTGAGTCAAGAATAATGTTTTCCGCATTGCTCTGAAACTGGTTCCTCTCAACACCCAGCCCCTCCAAAACATTACATGGAGGGCGCCCATAGCTCAGTGGTAAGATCCAGTCTTACCAAATTGAGGTCCATTGGCGGTGCCTGTTCGAATTCGGCCAGGAGGGTGGCTTTTTTCATCGAGTTGTGACCCACAAAATGAAAAACTTTGATCCCCGACCATGGTTTGGCAGTGTAGGACTCCAATGGGAATCTTGGCCGAAAAGAAACATATTACAAGTTTTAAGAGAAATAGTTCCTCTACTTCTGAACCCTTTTACCGAAAATCGTCTTTCGCCAAATTCCTCTGTACAATTTGCAGTAGGTAAGTGGTCATTTTGTATAAATTTCCTCTTTCTTCACCGGTATCTAGACACTCTGACATTGATCATTCGTTTAATATCTTATCTTGGGATCTACTATTTATGCTTCCTTTTCAGTCGCACTAAACGCTAGATTGTCTACAAACCTTGTTAAGTCATACACTTCTTGGAAACCTTTATAATATTTCTTCTTTAAATTGTACCGGGGGTTATAAACTAATTAACTTTGTGAAGTTTGGACATTCACAGTGAAAAAAAAAAACCGATATGTCTTTGAAAACGCAACAACTATTGGATGCGTTGTTATAGAAAAGGGCTGAAGTTGGACTACTTATTATTATTATTTACTTCGTCGGTCGTTCGAGTTGTCAGCTTTTTTAAACATTTATTTATTACTATTTACAACTGTATTTATATAAAAATAGATCATATAAATTTGATGAAAGATCAAAATGGAGTTATACAGACATGTAGCGAAACTACTCATCGGAAGCACTTCTACCATATTTCTACACTAGAAGGCCATCTTCTTTTCAGGCACCTCGGAGGATCGTCAGGAACAGAAGTAGAAGCAAGATTAGAAACTAGAGGGTTTTGATGGTTAGGGAGTTTATAATAGAAGGATTGATGTCTGGTTCGGGCTAGATCGACTACATGTGGAACACTAAGGTCTCTCAAACTTCATAGTGCGGTCTTTTGTTCCCAAATTCGATCCTCGATAAAACAGGAAATGTATTGTCTGCTTTTTATAACTTGAAAAATTATCATCCGTAGCTTATTCGCGATTTTTCGTGCCACCTGATACCTACGATCTCCCAATTATGTATTCTTCCCTCCTGCAAAACTGAAATGACTTAAAACCAAAAATATTAATTTCAGATTAAAAAGTAAAAAATAAGCTGACCAAGCAAAGGAAAACATAAAATTGTTTGAGAACCCTCAAGAAAATTCAGAGATAGGCCCAGAAATGAAAAAGTAGGTTTAATAATACCGAAGGCAGTGACCCCACAAAGGATACTTGGGAGGTTCATTATCGGAGGATATGCTGCCGTCATCGGGGTCTTTGTATCTCTTCCCACTTCCAATAGTCGGAGGAATTTTCCATTATTTAGCAAACCGTTGTTGCAATATCGTTGGGAAAATTACACTCCTTCCCCTTCTTCTAGAATAAATGAGGAGGTAGGTATTTCTTATACGAAGGCAGGAAAAAATTCTTCATTAGAACTTACTGCCATTGTCGGTCTTTTATCTTCTTCTTATACTTAAAAAAATCTATTCGTGAACTACCATCCTGGTATTACAAGACAACCCTTTTTCTATCTCTGGTCACTAGTTCAACTTTCGACACGCTTTAAAAAAAATTTATATTTATCCCTATTAAGTTATTATTATTGGCGCGACAGACCATAGAGGTTCAAGGTCTCTCGCGATGTATGTAGGAAATACATCACGTATCTCATGACGAGGTTTTCATAGGATGGGGGTTCGTCTCTCGCACGCCTATTTTTGTGAGTGCCACCCATTGGCTTACGGGCCTCACAAATGCCCGGGGTGAGGTTGTGAATAAGTATTTTATATTTATATGCTTGAAAAAATCACCGGGTAGGGCCGGGGACTCGATCTCGTAACCTTCGGGTTGGTAGACAGGCGCGTTACCACGCTGCTACCGTGACCCCCTATCCTATTAAGTGCTTGGATTCAAAAAGGGAGAAATTAAAATCTGAAAATGTTTCAGGAAACACATTTTCCTTAGTTCCTTAGTGCATTTAAATTTTGTCAATTGGATAATGATTTTAACTTCTTTTTTTAAAATGCTGAGGAGAATAAAATTCCAATTATAATATATTTATATTCTATATTTTGTACTTTTACAACGTTTCAGGGGATTATCCCATACTCATGTACTATTGTATCCTCATATTTGTCAATTTTATTAATTTACATTATGAAATTTTGTCATTTATATACATATAGTTTAAAATAATTTTATAACCACATTATTTAAATTAATGTCATTCTCTAGAGTGATTTTAACTTTGAATGGCTGAATAAAGACAAAGATAAGGTATCACTAATTTATAAAATACCAAGAAACATACTAATATCGGAAAAATATATTTGAAATTTAGTATTTTCTGTGTTATTATAGATACTAATACCTGTTCTAGAATCAATTTGAAGGTTATATTGGCGTTTGACTAAAGATGACATATCACAGCGCGATATATTTTAAACATTGTTATTTTTGTATATTGAACTACGATTTTGATTTTGAATTGTTTTAATAATGTCAGTAAGTTATACATAGGTCCTTACTTTTTCACAAATAAAATCATCCATAAATACCTTAATATTCTATATGTAACCGATCTACCCGAACCGGACATCAATCTTTCCATTATAAACTCCCTAACCATCAAAACAATCTAGTTTCTAACCTTGCTTCTACTTACATTCCTGACAATCCTCCGAAGTGCCTGCTTCCAGACCTTCTAGTGTAGAAATATGGTAGGAGTGCTTCCAATGGGTAGTTTCTCTACATGTCTGTATCACTCCATTTTATCTTAAATCAAATTTATTTTTATATAAATACAGTTGTATATAGTAACATGTCCGTTTGTGAGGTCAACATTTGAACATCTATTAACTACATTTAGGGGCCACCCACAGCTCAGTGGTTAAGACACAGTCTTACCATTTTGATGTCTATTGGCGGTGCCGGTTCGAATCCGGCCTGAGACGTTGACTTTTTTCATTGGGTGGCGGTCCCACAAAATGAAGAACTTTGACCCCCAACCATGGTTAGGCAGTATAGGACTCCAATGGGAGTCTTGGCCGAAAAAAAAAAAAAAAAAAAAAAACTACATTTAGTTATTAAACAACAGGAATTTATAATGTTGCAAGTACTATATGACAACTATAAGCAATAAGCCTAGCCTCACTGTGTGTATCTTTCCAGACCACCACATGAACCATGTTTTTGTTGAATCTAAATTCCAAATTCTTATCATTGAAGTAGCCAAGGAATGGAAATATTTTCCTTATTAGATTAATCTCTATCATAAAGTGATTATTAAGATTTTCCTAAAAGAGCGAAACCGAGAGGAAGATTATAGAAGACGGACAGCGAGGCTCCTGGATGTAATCAAATAGGGACTAGGTATCCCTCCCTTTCCGGTCTAATAAAAAGGTTTATTCGGGTTTATCCGAGATGTAGGATTTGCTCTTGGGGGGAAGAGCCGGAATAAAATAAGGGCCTTAGGGGTAGGGGGGGGACCAATCTCCTCAGCAAATGGAGGAAAAGAGAGGGGAAAAACAACAGGAGCCAACCAGCCTGCATAAAGAAAGGCAAGACATTTTATTGCTACAGCCCTTTTCGCAGCTCATCATTCTATGTCACTCTTTGATACCGGGTCTGGATTTATATGACATCTCCCACAAAACTTATCGTCCGAGCCTATAGAAATAAAAATACATCTTCTAGAGTGATCCATTTCAAATGAATCGAATAGTTTAGGTATATCAACACCATTTAGTATTAGAGTTTACTAACTAGTTGCATTTTGAGTCAAAATCATTTAGCCAATGGAAAATGTGAGTGCTAAGTAATTCACTGTGATTAGTAAATTAATTTGGCGAGTTAATTAATAGATCTTTAGTTGAGCTGAAAATAAATGACGTCAAGAAAATTATACTTAATAAAGTTATAAATGAATAAGTTGTTTATAAGGAATTTATTTATCTTTTTATTGAAAAATAATAAAATTTGGTACATCAAGATGCTGAGCTTTATTATTATTCTTTTTTTTTAACACCCCATTATTATCATTACTGTTATTTAATGAAGTTTATATTCAAAGTCTAAATAGAATGATGGATTATTTGTTTTCCTTCCACGTATGCTTCAACGAATCGTTTTGACGCGAGGTTTCGTGCGGAAAGCTTATGATAAGATGGAAAACAGACTTTAGGAGCTTGCATGTTTGTATATATTATTCTCCTTTAATATTCACAGACGTGTAAATAATCATGTAAAAGAAAAAACTAAAGAATCATTTATTTTTTCTCACTCTTTCTTAGGTTAATCATGTGATCTGTTGAAGTAAACCTCATTGTTTAACGATAACTTCTTTAAAACAGAACCTGAACAATTTAACAACTTTTAATGATAATTACCATAAAAATTCGCTGATATTTAAAAATGTAAGTAATATTGTAAAAAATCAACAATCAAATGTAACAGAATAAATGGATAGTTTTTATTTTATTTTTATTTTTTTATGACTACCTTCCTGGTTTTTCTGACATATGGGGAGGAGAAGTTATCTAGAGTTGATCAACCTATTCTAACCATCCAAATCTTTTATTACGTGGAACTACAACAAAATAAAAAAGTTTCACAGGTCAGATTTGAACCGGCACTGCTCGCAGTTCTCAGGTTGCTTCATCCAACTAATCCACGGACGGTCCTAATACTTATCAACTTACTAGTAACTTATCAATTTTGACTAGTAACTATCTATATAGTTTTTATTAAAGTAATAAAAAATTGGCGTGAAATAACTGTTCCCCCCACCTCTCAACCCTTTCCCTAGCTCGGGCGGAATATTTCGTGTTTTTTAAAAATTTATTTATATTTAAATAGAATGAGAACAAACAATCGTTTCAGAAACACACTATACACTGAACGTTCTAAATTGACGTAGGTCTATATGCAGCCCCATGAAACCATTTTAAACTATTACTCTTATCTCTCCGACAGATTATTTCAAGTAAATTACAACGGCGCTTATTCATCCCTATTCCGTCAGTCTGCTGGTGTACCTCAGGGTAGTATCCTTGGTCCTATCCTTTATACAGTTTTCACAGCTGACATTCCAACCCATCCTAACAATGATCCTTACATTTTATCCCAAACCCTCCAATCCCACATCACCACCCTTGAAGAATGGTGCCAAAACTGGAGGATTAAAATAAATTCCAATAAATCCCACCAAATCACATTAACCCTTCGACGTAAACCCATGACCACTTCCCCTACAATATCCTTTAATAATACCCCACTTATTCCTGTCGAACAGATCTGTTACTTAGGACAAATCGTAAAATACCTTCGTAAAATCCTTAATGCTCCTTACTTTGTCACAAATCAAGTCATCTATCAGGACCTCAATATTCCATATGTTGCCGATTTGGCCAGAACCAGATACCGTTTCTTCCATAATAAACTTCTCAACCACCCAAATCCATTTGTTTCTAACCTGGCTTCTCCTTTATTACCTAATAATCCTCCTAGGCGTCTGAAAAGAAGATGACCTCGAGATATTCTCCTCTAGAAATGTTATTGGAGTTCTATCAGTGGGTAGATTCTCCACATGTTTTTATCATGTCACTTTGTCACCTACAGCAAATTTACTTGTTGTGCTTATGTGTATACAGTTGTAAATATCAATAAAAAAATTATTAAAAAAAAAAAAAAAATTATTACTCACCGTTGTTTGAGAATCACTCATACGTATATAAAAACATTTTAAACTGTTTTCAATTATAACATTGTATTAGTCGATACGGAGATATTGTCATATCTGATATTTCGGGACATGGCAGGTATTTTAAGTTAATCTACTGCCGCAGGTAACACGTTAAGATATGATCAGTTACTTAGCGACAGTCAAGCAGTCTATCAATCAACCCTATCTCTTCCATCTAGCAGTCCCTTAAGGGAATTAGTTGCTATCTCGTACAACCAGAAATGGATTGCTCTACCCCTCTGTCGTTTATGGTTAATTAATATTCGTTACCGAGAGAATCACATAATAACTCCGAGTTATTAAATCGTTACAAAGGAGTTATCAGTGACAGCTGTCAGGAACGAACAACGAAAAATGCACCACTGATACCCGTTACAACCGAACACATCAACTGGTTTGGTTTACTAGCGTTATTATTTAATATGTAAATAAAAAAAAAATTAACAAATGAATTCTTTAAATAAAATTTTATTTCTAGCAACCAGGATTTAAATAAATGTGAAGTTGCTTACAATGTATAAAATCCAACTTCATTACGAATACTGAAGACAAGACACTCGCCTATGAACTCTGTACATAATTATTTTAGTTTTTCTCAAATTATTTTTACAGCATTTAGTTAGTTATTTATTTTATTAATTCTATTGTTCTAACCAAGTTCAATAGTTAATTTGTAAATAGTTTTAGTATTTAATTTAATTATATTTTATTTTCATTTGTATTATTTTCTTTAAGATTATGAGACGTACGCATTGACTTTTTGGGAGTGCAGTGACACTGTTGTAAGGCACAATGCTACTAACTCCAAGGAACCGGTTTCGAATTAGAATAGGAAGATAGATAATTATTTTATGTCATATTGTAGCCGTGAATCAACCCTGTGGGCTCTGGAGCCCTCCTGGGCTCCACCCAGTCTCGTAAAGTGGGTATCTTGATTGGGTAAAAATCTTATTGTTGAGCGTGACCTTGAAAAAATTACCTCCTTGTATAACCGTTGTTCTAAAAACAGTGCTTCCTTAAAAAGTACTCAACACATAACCCTTTATGGGTCTTAGAAGTTCACATTATTATTATTATTTTCTTTAGAAGTTTAATTTTGTTTTTGTAAAAATAAACCATAAATATTAATCAAATTATAATTTTAATAAATAAAGAAATACATTTTTTTAGGTTTGCTCTCCGGACCTTGTAAATCATTGACCGCATGAACCAGCCTTCTCCACGGCTGTCTATCTTGGGCTACTGCTTTCCAGTTTGCTGCATGCAGCTCTTTCACATCTTTGTCGATCCTGTCTATTCATCTTGGTTTTGGTCCCCACTTGGTATCCTTTCTACTATACTAGCATTCATTGTTGTATAGAGGCGTCCTGTCGCTTAAAATACCTTATTAGACAAACAGTCTAAACTTCCAATTCATTACAAAAGACTAACGTCTATCAGGACATACGTATTTGCCCTTTGGGGCTCTTCTAAATCTTCGAATTCCTCTCGTATTCAATCCTTACAATCCCAAATCCTTCGTAAAATCCTTAATGCTCCTTACTTTGTCACAAATAAAATCATCCATAAAGACCTTAGTGTTTCTCAAGTAAGTGATCTAGCCCGAACCAGATTGAGCGGTTTAGGAGTTTATAATGCAAGGATTCATTATAAACTCCTAAACCGCTCAAATACATTAGTTTCTAACCTTGCTTCCTCTTTAATTCCGGACAATCCTCCGAGGCGTCTGAAAAGAAGATGGCCTCAAGATCTTATATTGTAAAAATGATTTCAGAGTGCTACCAATGGGTTGTTTCTTTACATGCTTGTACCATATCATTATGATATTATTTCAAATTTACTTGATGTATTTTATGTACAGTTGTTAATATCAATAAATAAAATTTAAAAAATATATATTTTTATATCTCGTCTGACCTATAGGAGGTGCAAACATTCAGTATTTATTTTTATATATAAATTGTGTAAATTTGTTTTGTTTTTTCTCTTAATTATTCAGCTTCCTCATATTATTTTATTTTAATGTCTATTCTTTATTTTGATTATGCTCCACCAAACCATAAAATACCTCCCGCACCCAATCCTTACAATCCAAAATCCTACATAAAATCCTTGATGCTCCTTATTACGATACAAATAAACTCATTCACAAAGACCTTAACATCCCATTCGTTGCAGATTTGGCTCAAAACAGATATGCGTCTTTTCATTCCAAACTCCTTAACCATCCTAACCCATTAATTCTTAATCTTCCATCCTTAACAATCCCTGATAATCCCCCGAGGCGTCTGAAAAGAAGATGCCCACGGGACCTTCTAATTTAAATTAATGTTTGAAGTACCACCAATGGGTGGTTCCTTCCCAAGATTTTCAAGTGAATATGAAACATACAACATATACAACTTATTGTATTATTTTGTACAGTTGTAAATTACATTAAATAAATAAATAAAAAAAATATTTTGATTATACTATATTATGAATGGAATATGGTCCAGGTGCGGTAAAAAAAACTCAAACATCTTTGACAAAGAAATCGTATCAACATTCGTTGTCTTAAGTGCAAGCATGGGTAGAAAAAGCACTTGAATGAGAACCCTTAGCTTAAATTAAGTGATCCCGGAGCTCAGGTACTGGTCCCAACGGACTTGGGGCTGGAAGAAGAAACTTTAACATAGGGACAAAGTCCCCTTCGACTTTTATGGACGGTGTAATCATCTTGTCGAGCTCTGAATCACCTTAATAACTTCCCTAACAGCTCCTCATTATCCCAGGATACTAGCTTCAGGCTTCTCCAGGGAGAAGATTTTTATGAGGGAGACGTAACAATCACAGAAAGAGGGTTAAAAAAAACCCAACTCTTGGAAGAAAAGTTAGGTTTCAACCATTAATGCATATTATGAAGGAGATAAGTGAGAGTGAGTAGCTCATTGGTAAGGCAATGGACTAGTTACTCCAAGGACCTGCGGTTCGAATCCGGCTGTGGCAGATAATTATTATCTGTTAGCTGTAGGCGTTAACTTAGCCCTTTGGGTTCGGGACCCCTCCGGGATTCCCAGCCTCATGTAGTGGGTACCCTTAATTGGGTAACATTCTGACCAAATCACCTGCTTGCACAACCGTTGGTCTAGTAACAGTTCTTCCTTATACACTGTCAGCACTCATGACCCTTCATGGATTTAGCGATACAGATATAATTTTTTTTTATTAAGAAGATAAATATTAAAAAATAGATTCAAATATTTATTAGGGATCGAAGTTTCGATCTACATTGCAGGTCTTCATTTTTTATTACTTTAATCAAAACTGTATATAATTACTAGTCAAAATTTATGAGTCTGCCAAGAACCTCGTATTTCTATATATATTAGAATAAAAAATAGTGACTGTTTCAAAAAATTGAAACTACCTACAACACTAGAATAAATGATAAATCATTTAAAGTAGAGTTAATTTGCAAAAATATGATCCGTAATAAAGTTGTCTATGTTCCAATGTTCCCGAGATAGTTCTTTTTTTAAACAAAATTTCATAAAAAATGTACGGGAAAATCAGTTAATTTAGTGTAGGAAATCACATTCACCACAAGACGTATATATTTTTATTGGCACACATTAAAACTTGTTTAATGTGCTATAAAATAGTTCATGACGTTTATCTTTTTAGGAGTAATAGTTTTTATAATATTCGTTAAAGTTTTTTTTTTTTAAATTATTTATTTATTGTAATTTACAACTGTACAAACTAATACAATAAGTAAATATGTAGTATGTTTCATATACACTTGAAAATCTTGGGAAGGAACCACCCATTGGTGGTACTTCAAACATTAATTTAAACTAGAAGGT
>NW_027110258.1:28008-49213 GCF_000696795.3 Halyomorpha halys
TTTCTTGTCGTTTCAGTCTTGTGTGTGGATTCCAAGTAAGTCTCTTGTCAAGATGGAGTCCTAAGTATCGAATCTGTTCAACAGGCGTTAGTATTCGTTAAAGTAAATTTATTTCTAGTAGTCCGGACAACTTCATATGGGGAATTCATAGCCATATGCAAATATTATAAAAAATAACTAATTGTGCGAAAATAAGTTTAAAAAAACAACAAATAGAGGTAGAAAACAAAGGTTAGACAAACATAAACTTTTTTTGGCTCCAAATATGGGTGGTAAACGGATTCATAAATCATAAATTTTACTTATCTAAAAATTTATTAATAATATACAATGTTGCATATCGATGCAATAATATTAAAAAAAAATGAATCTGTACCTGAGCTACAATACATGAAGGATCAGAGGTCCAGTACTTTGTAAGGAAGTACTGCAACTAGACCAACGGCTGTGCAAGGAGGTGATTTGGTCAGTATCACGCTTGACCGCCAGATTATTACTCAATTAAGTGTATCTATTTAATCAGGCTGTGAGGCCCCGTAGGGCGCCCTAACCAACATGGCTGACCCAGGGCTACAGTGACACATGAAATATCAGCCAGATTCTTAGAGTTAGTAGCACAGACCATCTTCACTGAGTTACCAATTCCAAAATGTAAATAATATAGTTCTATAAAAATAATATACACTAATGCAATTATATACTTAACTTTTTTTTAAATTCAAAAAACTTTATTTATTGATAGATATTACGATCTGCCATACCGTTGTGAGAAATAGGTAATAGTGATGAATGATCCCATTCATACTAAAATAAAATAAAATAAGAATGAAAAATAAATAAAAGAAAAAATAGCACATAAAAAATCATAATCAACATAATCAAACTATGTACATGAAAAAAATAAATAAATAAAATGAAATAATCTCTAGTCACATTTACACTCTTATAAACAATAGTTACACAATCGACCTGAGGATCCCCGAGCCCACTCTATTCCCCCACTTGTGAGGGGTAGAGCAGAGCTCAAGAGATCCCAGCGCATCCCTCTCGCCCCATCACTGGTAATGAGCCAGTGGAGGCTGAGCAAGTGCGCTAAAGCCGCAAACACTCAACTTGAGTGGAGAATTTGACCATTGCCAGAACTCCAATTGTCCATTTTTATTTTACAATAAGTCTCTTGGTCACTGCCGTTTCAACCTTCTAGGTGGGCTGTAGGGATGGGTAGAACAGGATAAGGTTTGAACTAAATGATTAGAATGGTTAAAAAGGTTTATATGGAATTTTAAGAATTTGTTTGGTATGAGGTCAAGGACAAAATAGATATGAAGGTCATGGTGTAGTGATCTGTTGGAAACGTAGTAGGATGCATTAACTATGGTTCTTAGGATTTTTGATAGAAAGGATTTGATACATTTGATGTTCGACGGTTTAGCTCCCAAAGTTCAAGTCCGTAAGTGCAGATAGGTCGGGGTATAGTCTTATAAATTAGCAGTTTGTTTTCTATTAAGAGATGAGAGGTCCGGCTGAGCAGTTGGTATAGTTGGCTGAATCGTCTGTTGAGTTCTTGTCTTTTAAGTCTAGTATGTTGGGTTCAGGTGAGTCTTTTGTCTAAAACGAATCCGAGGTATCGCACTGTGTCGGATCTGGGTAGAGGAATATAATATAATAAACTAAATTTTAAAACACATTGCTGAAATAGTTTGAGTATCATCTATCTTATAAATCTTAATTTTATTCTAATTTAAGTGACTTCTCTATTTTTTAACTAAAACTTAACTTTCGCCAGCTTATTCCTTCTTTAAGACCTTTTATGCTTTTAAATTCCTTTGTGATACTCGGAAGTGCATTATTTTACATATTTTATAAGTCCTCAAGGATGACACATCAAAGTAACAGGTTCTCGCCATATTTTCTGATGACGCTTGCACTTCCACAGAAATTTTAAGTCATGCAGTAGATGAACGTTTTTCGTGTAATCTCATTTATTGGTACTGAGCTGGTATCATTAATGATATCTGATAAATAAATATAATTTATTTCAAGAAGTTCAGTTTTAATGAACCATAGACGAATTCGTAAAAAAAAAAAAAATAATAATAATAAAAAAAAAATCATAGGTTAAATAAGATCAATAGAATGCAGATTGAAGTCTTCAAATATTTTTTTTTTTGCTTTAGTCCTGCATTGAGGACCTATAAAGCCCCAGAGTGGGAATATCAATGTTCATTTCTCGGGGCCGCCTTATTATCAATAATGACCAGCCCAGGTGGGAATCGAACCCAAAACCTTCTGAACCAAGCGTTCTGGGACCCTCGCCCCAGCCCGCTCAGCTATCAGCTCCCCTAGTCATCAAATTTTCTTTATTTCCTTTAAATTCCAACGTTTCGGCCTATAGCATAATCTATCACAAAATAGCTTTTATTACACATTTATTTTTAACGATTTTAGCAATTAACAATATTATTAATAAATAATCATACCTTAAGTACCAATTTATACTCACATCAATAATTTAAAATCTTTTTGGAAGCTCTCCCACCCAGGTCCATAGTTTCAGTTACAATTACCTTATGAAATAATAGAACATTAGGAAATCATATTAATTTATTAATAAGACATCCTTATCTTAAGTCTAATTAGCTATTTTGTCACTATTTCATTATTATTAAAACTTCTAATTCTAATCAATTTAACTCTATAACAGCTTGCTATCATAATAATATTTATAACCATCCTTCCACTCATTCCATGCATAACATTTATTTATTTCAACGGTATTTTAGTTAAGATTTTTATTTCTTTTATAATTAAGACTAATGTCAAAATTATTTTTAAATATTAACATAAATGTTTATCCATATTTATCATTAGTTAATTTTTCTTAAAATCTCTGCATTAAAATTCACTGCATAATTAATGTTTTCTGATATATAAATGGACTCGAGTATAAAAATAAAAAAAATATAGTTACACCTTATAAAATAAACTAAATGCAACGTGAAAAATAAATATAATATCAATAGAACCTCTTTTTCAAGATTCAAATTGTTATCGAGTTTTGGCTGGTTTTGAAGCTAGGAAACAAAATATGCAATCACATGAAAATCGATTATCTAGTTATGAGTTATTTTATTGTTACTGTAGCCTAGTACTAGTTCCACCCATCCCTATAGCCTTCATTTCATATAAGCCTTTCTAACCATCCTAATCCTTTGGTTCAATCCTTATCTAGTTCCACACACCATTCAATCCACCTAGAAGGTTGAAACGGCAGTGGCCAAGAGACTTATTAAAATAAAAAAGGACAATTGGAGTTCTGGCAATGGTCAAATTCTCCACTCAAGTTGAGTGTTTGCGGCTTTAGCGCACTTGCTCAGCCTCCACTGGCTCACTACCAGTGATGCGGCGAAAGGGATGCGCTGGGATTTGAGCTCTGCTCTACCCCTCACACATGGGGGATAGAGTGGGCTCAGGGATCCTCAGGTCGATTGTGTAAATATTGTATATATTATTTTATCATTATGTTATTTTATTTATTTATTTTTCATACAGATAGTTTGATTATGTTTATCTTGTTTATTCTTTTGTTTGTATATATTTTCAGAGATTTTTTTTTTTATTTTATTTATTTATTTATTTTTTTTATTTTAGTATGTATGAGATCATTCATCACTATTACCTATTGCCCACAACTGTGTGGCAGATTGTAATATCTATCAATAAATAAATCTATCGAACTGTAGCCTAGAGTCCGGGAGTCTTCGGGGTCTATATAGATATAAAAGCATTGGCTTTTATATTATATATTATATCCTAATTCAATTTGAGCCAAGTTAGCAATTGCAATTAAGAATTTAATTCTTATTTTAAACTAAAGTAGCATAAGTACTACATGATTTTAAATAAATATTAAATAGCTTTAAATATTTAAAAATGCGCTCTGTAGATGATGTACTCTTTCCTTATATGCCAACGCACATTGTCTCGTATCGTTTTAATATAATTTCCCATGGCCATGGAGCGTTATTATTTTCATACTCTGGTCTGTTTTCGCAGTGTGGTTCTCAAGTTTGTTGGTTCAAGTTGTTATCAACGAAAATCTTATTATGTAAGTAAAGCAATGCTTATATAAAAATATTGTTCGCAATAATCCTAATGAATATTAATTTTATGAATGTGCATTACATTAAGTATAAAATTCAATCTGGTAATATTTAAAAATCACAGAAATATTTTAATTTTTACAAACCTATAAATTTCGATTAGAAAAATACGTTTTGAGGTTCCTTAGCATAACAACAAAGTCTCGAAAAATGATTTTTCGTTTTTCCGATACTTTTTTTTTTCTTCTAAGCCCTGGGATGAGTGGGGTTGATGTCATGATAGTACAAGAGCCGGGAAGAAAAAAGGCAGTTATCACCCCAATTTTTGATTACTTTAATGAAAACTGTGTACAATTACTAGTCAAAATTGACGGAAACCATTGGACGTACAGATGTCTACCAGCGCTCAAATTAAAGCTAGTTAAATTTACTACAAAATAGTTAAGTATGTTTATCTATGTAGGAGTAGTAATTTTTATGATATTTGACAAAATAAACTCACACAATGTTAATACGAACAACTAGTATAAAATGTTGGGTTTTTTGAAAAAATATATATCTAGATCCATAAGACGCACATATGTCTGCCAACACTCAAAATAAAGGAAATTTAACTTTCTATAATGTAGATTATGACACTTATCTTCATATGGGTAGTAGTTTTTATGATATTCACGTATGAATATAAATTTGGCAAATGAATATTAGTCGGAACAAATATAAATAAATTTATTTTAGGAAATTTCATGTAAACTCCTACGAAGATAAACATCATAAACTACTTTATAGCTCATTAGACTAGCTTTAATTTGAGAGCTAATAGACATCTGTACGTCAAATGGTTATTGGGATATAAATTTTTCAAAATAAATTCACTAACTACTGATCTTTCAATACGTCCCACACAACATTTTTATGAAATGTTGTTTTTTAAAAGGCTATATCTCGAGAGCTATTTGACGTAAATAGCTCTATTAGAGCTAATATTTCAGCAAATTTACTCTTCTTTAAATAATGTTCTTTTAGAGTTTCAAGTGTTCTTGGTAGTTTTTAAGATATAGAGCTCCGAATGAAAAATTAATGTATTTTTAAGGTTTTGTAACAGCCATCATTTTTTATTCCTCCAACCTTTACTTGGCAGACTCATCAATTTTGACTATTAATTATACCTATTTTTCAATTAAGTAATCAAAAATTGGGGTGAAATAACTGCCTTTTTTCTCCTCTTGGGCTCTTGTAGTATGACGTGTGGGCCACATGTCAACCTTCTGCCATAAGTAAGTTCTAAATAGGTTACTTACCAATTAATGGAAAGTCAAATATATATTAAGTTAAAATTAAAAAGAATTATAATAATAATATGTTAATGTTAATGATAATGATCCTTAAGATATTAAAGGCTCCTTCAACCCAAGTCCTACTTTCCCGTCGCAACCCCATCTCCTTTTCCAAGTTGCTAAGATCTTTTCTCAAGACGATCTCCACCTGCTCATCTAATTACATAACGCTTCAAATCGGGCTTAGGCCAAAATTAATTATAGAGGGAGGCTTTTGTATCGTGGCGAAGGGTTGGAAGTAACCAGGCAACCACACGTCCCCAGATGAGCGTAAGCCGATCTCATTAATTCTTCTATTTGATGGCTGTAAATTACTATTAGTTCATGTTTTGAATAATCAATAGAATCCATCATTGAGAAAAATTAGATTAAGTGAACGAGGTAAATCTTATAAAATGAGAGTAATTTCTTTGTCTGTCTGCAAAAAGGATCCCAAAATCAAATGGAAAGGTTTTGTATGAACACAATACTTTTTTTTTGGTTTCGTAACTAGATCGTATAAACCTTTATACCTGAAAACATCAGAAAAAAAAAGCCCCAAAAAATAAAACAATAATAAACAGGATCTTCAAATGAGGAATGTACAAGCTTTAGTACAAGAGCTCAGTAAAAAATGTAAGTAATTTTACCCCAACTAATGAAAACTATATTTAGCTACAATTAAAAATTGATGAGTCTGCCAAGTATCGATAAAGAGAATAGGAAATGGCGGCTGTTTCAAAATGTTAAAAATAATTAATTTTTTATTCCGAGCTCTATAACATAAAAACTACCAATGACACCAGAAAATCTAAGAGAGCAATATATAAAGAAAAGTAAATCTGCTGAAATATTAGCCCTAAAAGAGCTATTTACGTCCAATAGTTTTCGAGATATAGCTTTTTAAAAAGCAACATTTCATAAAAATGTACTGAAATATCAGTAGTTTGTGAATCTATTTTGAGAAATCTATATCTCAGGAACTATGTGACGTAGAGATGTCTATTAGCATTCAAATTAAAGCTAGTTTAATTTGCTATTTTAGTTTATGTCGTTAATATTTTTAGGAGTAGGAGTTTATATGATATTTGACAAAATAAATTCACAAAATGTTGAATATTAGTTCGGATAAAATTTCTGGTTTTTGAAAAAAAAATATGTCTGCCAGTACTCAAATGGAATTTAACTAACTAAAAAGTATTTAATGACAGGTATCGTCGTATAGTTATACCTAGTATCGGTAGGGGGGATAAAAATGGCGGCTGTTTCAAAACATTAAAAAAAATTAATTTTTCATTCGGAGCTCTATATCTTTAAAAATACCAACAACAATAGAAAACTTAAAGAACATCATTTAAAGTAGAGTAAATTTGATAAAATATGAGCCCTAATTGAGTTATTTATGTTCAAAAGTTCCCGAGATATAGCTTTTTAAAAAAAACTTTTCAAAAAAATGCAATGACAAATCAGAAGTTAGTAAATTTATATTGAGAAATCTATATCCCCAAAACCATTCGACGTACAGATGTCTATTAGCACTCAAATTAAAGCTTGTTTAATGAACGTAGTAAAAATAAAATAAAGTATTTTATGATGTTTATCTTCGTAGTTAATAATAGTTTTTTATGATATTTGACCAAATAAATTCACAAAATGTTGATTTCTAGTTGTTGGGATAAAATTTCTGATTTTTTAAGAAATATATCTGTAAAAACATATGTCTGGCAGCACTCAAAATAAATGTAATTTAGCTAACTAAAAAGTAGTTAACGACAGGTATCATGGTAGGGGTAGTAGTTTTTATAGTATTGGCATATGAATTTGAGTTTACCTTCATAGGAGTAGTTATTTTTATGATATTTGCTAAAATAAATTAATTTCTAATTGTTCGTAAAAATATACAAATATACTGGAAAATCAGTGGTAAGTGAATTTATTGTGGCAAATCTAAATCTCAGGAACTATGAGACGTACAGATGTCTATTAGCACTCAAATTAAAGCTAGTTTAATTTTCTATAAAGTAGTTTATGACCTTTACCTTCATAGTAATAGTAGTTTTCACGATATCCACTAAAACAACATTTTGAAACCACAACCATTTTGAATTCCCCCAAACTATACTTGGCAGACTCATTAATTTTGACTAGTGAATATGCATAGTTTTCATTAAAATAATAAAAAATTAATAATAACTGATTTTTTTTTCGTCTTGGACTTTTATACTACTTCAAATTAATTACTGAACACATTTGGGTTATTAAAATCTACCAAATCAAAAACAGGAATTTAGATTAATTTTTATTAATATATTCTTGTTTGAGAGTGGTTTAGTTTATTTAAAAACAATATTTGATCCTTTTTCTCAACTTTATTCTTTTTAAAAACCTTCCAACGTTTCGACCACTTAGGTCATTTTCAAGGATACCTACAAACAGCTCCTTTTAATTATTTTTATAACAATTTCATTATTTCCTTCACTTACATACTGATTTCTTTGGTCCTACCTTTACTTTGTTGTCATTCTCTCTTTTAAAATTCTTAAAAATGCCGGCTAATTGCCTTTGTCCCATTATGTATGTAAGTGAAGGAAATAATGAAATTGTTATAAAAATAATTAAAACGAGTGTTTGTAGGTATCCTTGAAAATGACCTAAGTGGTCGAAACGTTGGAAGGTTTTTAAAAAGAATAAAGTTGTGAAAAAGGATCAAATATTGTTTTTAAATAAACAGGAATTTATTTAATTTTTAAAAATTAAAAATTAAAATAAAGCATTTCTAAGAGGTACGTATTTTGATTTTTCAAATCCATGAATTACTTCTTAAAAGTATATTTCGTTAGTTATATGAGTTTGTGAATGTTCTCGTTTGAAACGAACTCACCACTCGTTGCAAGTCTTAAAAATAGCAATTGATAACTTTGTATTTTTTTAAATTTTTGTATTTTTAGCTGGTCCATAAATTTGGCAGGCGTCCATTTGGGTTTTAGTAAGTTAATTGGACTTTTGCTTATACGGAAATCCGGTCTATAATCATAAGATAACAATAATCATAAATCGATCCTTAAAATCGAACAGCAATGCTATACTAACAATATTATCGACTAAAACTCAATTTGAGCGGTACCTGGAAAATACAATTAAGATAGGGCGACCCAGCGGATATCAATAATTAACCAAAATCCTATTTGCCTCCAAGATCAATAGCCACAACGAACAGCAGCTGCTACAATATTCCTCGCTCTAGCCAACTTCCTTGTCCAAACAGAAATTTTAATATAAATTTAGGGCGAATATTTGGAACTGAACAAATCCCCTAAGTTTAGTAAGCATTAAGTACCTCAGTAATACAAACAGAATATTTACTGACATTAACAACTGTAGTTTAATAAAAATGCATCCAGTAAATTTGATGATAGATTAAAAAGGTATAATACAGACATGTAGAGAAACATTGGTAGCAGTATTATAACATTTCTACATCAGGATGTCTCTTGAGGCAATCTTCTTTTCGGGCGCCTCGGAGGATTGTCAGGAATGGAAGAGGAAGCAATATTAGAAACTAGTGGGTTTGGGTGGTTAGAGAGTTTATAAAGGAAGGATTAGTATCTGTTTTTTTTTTAATTTATAAGCAATTTAACATTAATATTGAATTATAGATTGATACAATCCACGTCCCAAGATCCGACGAGTGATTAAGCAAGGCCATTAGCCAAATCGGTTCTTGTTTACGGAACACTTGTAGGATCCCTAAGTCAAGTAACTCATTTGCATATTATTGTCTCTGGGGTTCCCGTCCAATTACTAGTTTAACATATTGCCGTATCGATTCAATATTCAACACAATATTCTGTACCCAATTGTACATTTTTAGTCTATTATTAAAGTTGTTTTTTGTATTATTTTAATGATATTTCCCAGCCAAAAAAATAGCTAGTGATGTAGTACAAGAGCACAAGAGGAGAAAAAAAAGTCAGTTATTTTACTCCAATTTTTTTATTACTTTATTGAAAACTATTTATATTTCCCAGTCCTGCCAAGTATAGGTAGGGGGAATAAAAAATAGCAGCTGTTTCAAAGCAATAAAAAAAATTAATTTTTCATTCGGAGCTCTATATCTTTAAACAACCAACAACAATAGAAAACCTAAAAGAGCATCATTTAAAGAAGAGTAAATTTGATAAAATATGAGTCTAAATACAGCTATTTACGTTCAATAATTCCCGAGATATTGATTTTTAAAAAACAACATTTCATGAAAGTATACACTAAAAAATAAGAAGTTAGTGAATCTATTTTGAAAAATCTATATCTCAGGAACTATGTGACGTAGAGATGTCTATTAGCACTCAAATTAAAGCTAGTTTAATTTGCTATTAAGTAGTTTATGTCGTTAATATTTTTAGGAGTAGTAGTTATTATGATATTTTTAGATTTTTGAAAAAAAAAAAATTTTCGCAACCACAAGAAGTATGTATGTCAGCCAGCACTTAAAATAAATGTAATTTAACTAACTAGAAAGTAGTTAATGACATATATCGTCGTAGGTGTAGTTTTTTTATGATTTTTCGACAAAATTTCATGTGCAAAATTTACATTATTATGCAAATATCATAAAAGCTACTACACCTACGAACATATGTGTTATAAACTGCTTTATAGTAAGTTGAATTACCATTATTTTGAGTGCTGGTAGACATATATACTTCTTGTGGTTCATGAGATGTATTTTTTCAAAAAAATAAAATTTTATGCGCACAGCTAGGAATTTATTTTATTTTTTACAGTATTTGAATTTATTTTATAAAATATCTTAAAAACTACTACCCCTAAGAAGATAAAGGTTAGAAGCTACTTTATAGCACGTTTAACTAGCTTTAATTTGAGTGCTAATAGACATCTGTGCGTCAAATGGTTTTAGGGATATAGATTTCTCAAAATAAATTCACTAACTTCGGATTTTTCAGTGTATTTTTTTAGGAAATGTTGCTTTTTAAAAAGCTATATTTCGGGAACTATTGAACGTAAATAACTCTGGCTCATATAGAAAATTTCCTGTATTTTAAATGATGTTTTGCTAGGTTTTCTATTGTTGTTGGTAGTTTAAAGATATAGAGCTCCAAATGAAAAATTAATTTTTTTTTAATGATTTTAAACAGCCGCCATTTTTTATTCTCCCTTAATTTTGACTAAAACTAAATTTAGTTTTCATCCAGGCTGCTGCAGAACATTCTGTTATAAATTCTATATTTATCAATTCTATTATTCACTTTACATCTATTATTATTATTTTTTCTTTTCTTTTTTTTTTTTCAAATTAACTTGTTTTTTTTTACCCAGTAAGGGGCAATTGTTTTGTTATTAACTTTACTTTCCTCCTTAATAAATTATTATTAAAAATTAAGAATTATTATTTTTATCTATTTATTTTATCTTAACTTTTTTTTAAATTATAACGTTGTATATAGTTTAGGGGGGGGGCGTCTTTTGTACGAAACTACCCCCCCCCTCCGCATAATCAATTGTTAAAAAAAAATATGTAACTGTTATATCAATCATAACACCCACCAGGCTGATCTGGTATTAAATAAACTAAAATAAGATACCTACATTAGCACATTATGTTTTCATAAGCATAGCTGCAGTTTATTCAATGCCTTAATAAATATAGATTATCATTAATGATACATATACGTGACTAACATCAGTAGGTTCGTTTAATTAGTGTTACAAATTTATTGTAGGAAGATAGACCGGACATTGGAAACGTTGGAAGGTTTTGAAAAGAATAAAGTTGAGAAAAAATGATCAAATTTGTTTTTAAATAAACTAAACCACTCTCAAACAAGAATATATTAATAAAAATTAATCTAAGAAATAGTTTTCTTCTACTCCTTTGATACCTTTATTACCCACCACCCAGATAATCTTCCTGCAATCTACTTCATAGGGTCAACTATCTTCTTCCAGTAACAAATTTATGTAATCTACGTACTTTTATTTTATAATTAAAAAAATAACTTTGGGGACGGTTCGGTGCCCAGGTTTTTCACAGTTTGATCCTGAGGTACGCATGCGATGGTACGTTTTCTTTATCCTTATTAATATAAAACCGTTCGTGTAACACGAATGACTTTTTCCATGACAGAATATGTTTCGATCCAAAAGTATATCACATAATTTACGGGATGCTAACCGTTTCTTATAAGGGTCGATGCATAAGCGAAGTAATTGTGAAGATTCGTCAAAAATACTCATATTTTTTTGAAAATTCAAATAAAGTAACCCTTTTACTTTATATATATTATTATCTAGTTCAAGACTGATAATGTTATTGGTAATAACAAAAATAATCTTAGTAGACAAACGGTCTAACTTCCAATCCATTACAAAAGACTGATCTACATGACTGTAACAAGACCAATCTGTACTTTCGGAGCCGAGCGAGTTGTAAAATGCTCCTTATTTAATCACAAATAAAATCATCCATAAAGACCTTAATGTTCCATATGTAACCGATCTAACCAGAACCAGATACCACTCCTTCCATAATAAACTCCCTAACCACCAAAACCCACTAGTGTATAACCTTGCTTCCTCTACCATTCCTGACAATACTTTATTGACCACTGCCGGGATTATCTTCCTACAATCTACATCATATGGTCAACTATCTTCTTCCAATAAATTGTATTCTTCACAATTTTTGTATCTTACCATCATAACACCACATCACTACTAAGCTAATGATTTTTTAATACTTGCTTATCGTCGAAAAATGATTAGTTTTGGAATTAAAGGTATAATTCAGAAAGAAATTATATTTTAGTTTTTAATTATCTATTTGCTTTGAGAATTCGTCAACTAGCAAGATGAAAAATTCGGATTCAATATCCTAAAATGCATATTCGTTGAGAAAAAAACTTCTATGATTTTTTCCTGAAAACGACCTAGTGCAGTCAAACTATTCCTAAAAAGAGCAAATTAGAAAACTTTTGCTGTAATTGTAATTTTAAAACCTCCTCTCCCTCCCAAGTTTTTTGGTTCTCTGAATCTGAAATTTTCTGAAAAAAAAAAAAAATTTAAACCAAAAAATGGTATTTCTTATGCGGTCCCTCAGGGTTTAGCTGTTGGTCATACAGAAAAATCTTACAGGCATAAAATTTAGTTTGCTTTATTTTTAAAAAAAAAAAGATTTTCTAAAAGAAAAAATAGATAATTTTTGAGGTAGTGGTGAAAATTAAAAAAAATTGTCAATATTTTCCTAAAAATATGTCAGCAAACCTCAGATTCATTTTCAATGACCAAAAAAATTATTGTTACTAAGAATTACAACTAAAACAAAATATTAGCATTTTTTTGACCTAGTTTGTCTAGACTATAATTACAGCCAACAAAATCAGGAGAGAAATGAATATGCAAAATGTATAAAGATCAACATCTTTCCCAATTTTCTATATGGTGGGCCATTTATAGAGAAGGTACTTGTTCAGTTTTCTACTGTAGCTCAGCATTGTAAGTGGACAATAACTATTTTAAATAATCTTTTATACTCTTGCTCAAAAAATATACTTGCCTTGACTCTCCTTATATTAAACTAAAAATGGTAGGTTCATCTGATTCTCAATTATACAGAATGTTTTTATTATTATTTGTTTGTTAATTAATATAAAGTAATAATAAAGAAATAAGATTATTGAAGAACTAGGGGGCACTCTCCCCTCCTCCCCCCTCACTGTACTGCCAATACTGCCAAATTAATATTTTGATTATTATATTATTATATATATATATATATTGTATTATATTATTCTATTATATTGTATCATATCAAAAAAATGTAATTTATAAATTTATATATGTCCGATCACGGATTGATCAGTATGCTGTGTAATGTAGCAACCCGATGTATTTGGGCAGCATGATTGAATAAATTTCTTTCTTTCTCTCGACTAGCATTTGAGAAATGAAAATTATTAAGGGAAAATATGGTGAAAAACTTTCTATGACAAATTCAAATAATGTTTTCTTAATTTATGTTTTTCTACCATGACACCAGCAGGAAACAGATGATATTTCTCACTATAAAGATTATTGAAGTGTAGAACTCTCTCTAAAATAATCAACAAAATCATTGTAAGACCAGTATATGAGTGTTAAACATGGTTTGTGACAAGAAAAGTAAAATGGATGCTCAACTCCTGAGAGAGAAAGGCACTGAGAATTCAATGGGAAGGAGCCTCTAATAATGGAATTTGGAGAAGAAGAAGGAATGAAGAGCTGATGGAAATGTTTAGGGAACCCAACATCGTGGCATTAGTGAAAAGAGCTTGAATAAGATGGATAGGACATGTAGAGAGGAGGTCAAATCAGAGGATACCCAAGAAGATGCAATATGGGAAATTGGATGGATAACGAAAAAGAGGACATCCCCAGATCAGATGGCTGGACATGGTGGAGGAGGAACTTATGAGGTTGAATGTTTAAAGATGGAGGGATAGAGCAAGAGATCATGGAGATCGGTTAACTGTGGTTGAAGAGATCCTGGTTTGTGTGGAATCATAGTGCCATGATAATTATAATAATAATTATGACAGATATTTGTTAACAAACAAGATAAATTGCTATAAATACCAAGGTATGTTAAGAAACTACCATATTAATAATACTTTATAAAGAGATTTAGAGCCCCATAATAAGCCATATTTCTTTCACCCTTCTGCTTGTGATAATATATTTTGCAATATTATCAAAAAATCTTTCAATGCTACAATATTTCATACTCTCTGATGGGCTAATAGGCCTTTTTTTAATTATAGAGATTTTACCATCTGTGGGGTTACTAATGATAAAAAAATATTTCTTATTTTTTAGAAACTTATTTTACAAGCTTAAGAAAACATTTTTTATTGGACACAATATTTTAGGTACTATGGTGCAGCTTTTATACTTTTTGTGGGTATGGCTGTGGTGGACACCTCATCATGGTGTCTTCTTCAACATTTCTTCCATCTTTCCCAAATGCAAATCCTGCTGCTGTGATTCCTTTCTCCCAATTACTTTACTACTGCTACACAGTATTTGCAGACAGGCAAAGACTTATTTTTTGGAACTTACTGCCTGAAGTCCAATAAGGTGGCACAAACATACCAAATCTTTTTTGTAGCTGGCAATTTGTTTGAAACATACAGTATTGTCATATGAGTTTCAGGCTCTGGGGTAACAATTTTCTTGGTACATGCTTCCCAGTCCACGAAATCAACCTGCAGCCCATTTTCTGAATTACAATTCATTAACTTCATGCCTGTAAGTCTTATTAAAACATTGGATTCCTTGAACTGGCAATAGCAGTAACATTTCAACAATTTGAATTACTTTATTTTGTTTCTACTTATGGGTTTTCTTATTTGTTTTATTAAATAGTTTAAAATATATTTAATCTTATATTAATCCATATTATATACAGTCTATATAATAAAATTATTTTAATAACGCATATAAATAATGAAATTACTTCCATAAAACATTGTTCATCAAGTCCATTTGTATGTACTAAAAGAATTGTATTAGGTGGTCCTATCATGTTATTATTCAATTAAACATAATAAAAACTTCTAACCATAATAGGAACTAAAGATAGTGACTCAATTTTACTATTATACTATAATTAATTATTGAAAAATGAATTAAACTTAAGTTTAGATCTAATGTGTAGATTACTAAGAAGAATAGAAAATTGTAACTAGCCAAGATGATTAGATTAAATTTATAATTAATTTTCAAATTGAAATGATTGAGATTTAATCATTTTGTTATTTAAAGTATCTAAGTTACTAAATTTGGAAAATAAAAATTAAGGAGTCTCAAAGCAAGCATATGTTCATTGGGCAGAAGAAAACAAGCTTAAGTGAAATGCAGAGAAGACTAAGGCAATCATAATAGGATCCAATGACCTCTGGAAAACCATTCCTCATATTCCAACTATGTTTCTAAACAATAATCCAATAAAATTCCTGCTATCCTTCAAAAGCCTTGGTGTCACCATTGATCAAATTCTTCCCTGGAAAAAAAAGTCTCAGATAATTCCTGTTCACGTTCTCAATCCTAAAGTGTTTAAATTACCTTTGTAACCTATTTTCTTTTGAAACCCATATTGACTATCGTTGTATATACCCTATGGTTCATGGGGGCATCTCTGGGAATCGGGAACCAAAATTAAAATGGTTAATTAATTGCTTTGTACTTTTCATCTTTTTGGTTCCCAGGGATACCTCTGTCATCCAGTTTTATGAAGAGTTGAAATTATTTTATCTCTATTTTCATAATAAATATTTATTTGCATCCTTCCTCAACTTAAGTTATCCAATCCTGCCATCCATCGTACATCTCTCATCTCCTTCAATTTAAATCCTCAGTACATTCCTGCAACACCTGCTCAAGGTCTTGAGACTTATATGTAACTGCCCATCGAACTGCAGCCTTTGGCAGATCTTTCGTTATCCATTCCTCTTCTCTATGGAATTCTATTTTCTCCTTCATTCGTTGTTTTAATACCCTTCCAACCTTCAAATCCTGTATATTAAATCACCTAATGTCCATCCAATTCCCGAAGAAAAACAATTAAAAGCTTCATACAAAATTGTAAATTGATATAAAGAGAGATGAAATTTAACATAAATATTATTAGATGTTCTCAATATCTATTTAGAATATGTAAATATGCATATATGTTCAACATTACTTTAAATAATGGTTCTATAAGGCATTATAGGAAATAAAAAATTAGGGTGAAATAACTGACTTTTTTGTTCTCTTGGGCTCTTGTACAATGAGTCAAATTACCAATTCTCGCGAAATGGTCTGATTGTGTAAACAGCATAGCCCCAAAACGAAGGGTCGTACGAAACTGCTACTAAATATTTAGAGGGGGGTATATGACAGGTGTGAAAGCAACTTTAAAGATAAAATCCACTGACATTCCTGCCACTTAATAGAATAAAGTTTTCATTTTTTTTTTTTTTCGATTTTCTCAAAGTAGTATGAACAGGCATCATCATATGCATGTAAGTTCATATGATCTTTTTTTTTGTCTTTTATTATTATTGTTATAGACCTTAAGATTTATTTATTTATTTATTTTTTTTACCTTCTTAATTATTTATTTTTTTAGTTATTTTCATACCTTTGATGTTTTCAAGTTTCTTCTAAACTTGTAAATATGTACATAAACAATAATTGTTCCTTTTTTTAATTATTTTTAGTTCCTTTGTGTTTAATTCTTTTTCATTTCTATTATTTGAAATTAGTCAACCAATGATTTATGAGGTGACATAGGGCTTTATTTTATGTTTTCTTTTCTTTTATTATTTCTCACATTTTTTAAATACTTTTTTTCCAATTTATTGCTTTAGTTATATTTTATGATGTTCTATGAGTTCATAATGCCTCCCGTCGATGCTTGTAATATTAATCTAAAGGGACTAGTCCCAGAATAAATAAAGAATATTATTTATAGATTCAAAGATAAATGAAATAATTCTGTTTGTAAATGAATTATTTTATATATTGGACCAAATTTGTTATTTTAGATGAAATAAGCCTATAGTGAAAATTGAATTTTTTTTTTATTTAATTAAAAACGTATTATTGAAGTAATATAATGTCTTAGTTCTGTTTTATAGTTTAGAAAATAGACAGAAGTAGAAAAGAGTGCCTTTCTTTAATTCTAAAGAGGAGAGATGTCCAAAAATCTGAAAATGGTTTTAATTAGTATTCTAAAGGTAAGTATTTCTAAAAATTAATTCATGATAATCATGTGTGTATTTTTTAAAAATTGATTTTACAATAACACAAATATTGGAAACTATTAATAAGTTATTATTTCACTTTTTGCAATTAGAACTTTTTTCCTTAGTAATTAACTTATTTTTGAATATTTTTATCGATTGCTACATTCAGCTTTGACTAATGATAGTCAATAAACGACTTACATTAAACCACTGCAAACAAATTGTTTTTGTTTGGTAGTGACTAAACATTTCTAAAATTTATTTTCTTTATATCATGGAACAGAGTTATGCAACATATTGATTTATGTGATAAACAAGTTTTTCTCAAATCAGCAATAGTCAATACTCAGCATTTCTTTTTTTAACTTTATTTATTTTTCCTCTGAAAAATCCAATTCAAATATTAAGAGTTTCAAAAATCATTGCCAATAAATTTATTTTCTTTATTTTAAATGTTCTATGTGCCCTAGTCAATACAAAAACATACATAGTATATTTTCCTTCTTTTTTTTAATTTCACCTTTAATGAATATCAAAGATTTGGTCCAATTGAATAATATATAATATATTGAAAATATTTTATTATTTTTTAAATATTACACAATTTTGTGACTAATGCTTTATTTAAAACAATAAAAACAATGAGGTCTGTTCTAATGACTATTTCTGACAGTCAAAAGACGAAAAATCTTTTGACTGTCAAAAGTAGTTGTCAGAATAAGCCTATTTTATTCTCAAAAAAAAAAAAAAATCATGCATCAAATAATTCTATCTTCATAATATTTATTTTGCTTTCATGCTTATTAATGTAGTTAGTTAATTTTCATAACAATACACATGTTAATACTATATTCAACTACTCTAACTTTACAATAATTATTATAATTTCACAAATAGTTGGATAGAGGGGAAAATTGATTTTTTTTCAAATTTTAATCTTTATTTGGCATCAATCTATCAGAATGATTTCACAAATTCCACATTTTTGTAATATTTCAGCCCTTTCCATTGGCAATTTTTCTCTTCACCTTAGTCACATTATTAAAATCTATTTTCTTATGTACTATCATTGGAAGGATTTGTAATATTAATGTTAGAATTATATAAACTAAAATATTTTTTCATCCATATTTTGGCAAAAATTCATTAATTTTTGCAAACTATATTGGAGACAAACTTTCAGATATTGTTACGGCTTTTAACAATTTTCTTCCAATATTATTCTTTTCTTTGTTCAGTATTATAATGTCTTGAAAATCAAAATCATGGTTTGTTTCTGTGCGGTGTACTAATGCAGTTTTTTTCTTTATTACATTTAGGATTATTTTTATTCTTACAATCATTAATATGTTGATAAATTCTTTCTTTTGTTATCCATACAATATAGTATATTTTTTTTGTATTTATTTACATTACTAATTACACATTTTATGACCACAATAAAAATCTGTACTATATAAACAAGTTTTGTTATCAATTGTTGTTATAAACAAAACTTGTTTACATGAATGGATAAATTGAAAATTAAAAGTTTTAAATATTTATGAATTTTAGAAAATAGGGTGTGTTTGACTTATAATTAATGACCTGGGCAGAATAGCATGGAAAACAATTTTTAAATTTTGATGTGAGGTGAGAATTTATTTTTTATTATTAAAGATTGTCCTCGAGAATGGCCGAAATGGCCAGAACATTGGACTATTAATGGAATAAAAAATGTTGAGACTAAACAAGGATACAATTTTGATTTATTTAATAAATAATTACCAGTCTCAAAAAATTGAAAAAATATATTTAAATAAAAATTTTATTCAATAAAGTTGTGCTGTCCAACTGTAATGGGTTGCTATATGCACAACATACTTAAATCTAGTCAGACAATTTTTAGGCATAGGGGAGTGAATTTATAATACATGATTTATAATACATGATTTTTTATTTATTGATCATTTTTTTTCTTTAATTTTTTCTTTGTGTACTTCATTTCTTTTTTTTTATCCTTTTTTCTTTAATATTTTCTCTCCCAACTTTAATACACCTTTCCTATTTTTTTCCCCTCTTTAACAAACATAGAAATAAATTAAAATATAAAATAAAAATTTTAAATAAAAAAACAATATAAACACTTAAAAATTGTATTTTCACACTTAAGTACTATTCAATTAATTTCTTTAAAAAAAAAAAAGTCAACAATAAATATTTTTAAAAATATATATATTTATACATATTTAAAAAAAAGATATATAATATATTGTAAATAGATAAAAAAGTAATAAATATTAAAAATATATATAAAATAAAATTGCAAACTTTTTATTCTCATGTAGTTAAATTTTTGTTCAAAATGAGTTTAGTTTGGTCCCAAGAAGATTTTTTTTCTCCATCATTATGATTGATTGTTAAAAATATAATAAAAAATTAGTTTCTTATAAGCTACCATAATTTCATGACAGGTATTATAAAAAAAAAAAATTGCCAGTGTGCAAAATGTGTATACTGCTTGATCCAATTTAGGAAGCCTTTTAAATGAAGGAAAAATAATTCTTACGAAGAAGGGAGTCAGTATTAAATTATCAGATCAACACTTCCAAGGCTTGAAGCATTTTGAGGAAAGGAGTTTGAATTTGACCAATACCAGAGCTTGCACTGAGAGAGAGAGAAGGGGATGCTGGTGGATCAATAAGTACACAGTTCAGTATCACATGTCTTCTCTTAGCTAGGCTCTGTCATTTTAGTGCACGTTATTGTTTGCCGCTTTGCAACATTTAATTGTTATTTTGTTTGCTTTTAATTCGACATGAAGTGGAAAAGGTTATCAAAATGGTATTGTGGAATCGTCTGTGCTGATAGGAATTCTGAAAAGATGTAGACATATTCAAAATGAAATAATGGATTTTATGATAGGATGAAATTTTAGAAACAAACCTGCTTCGTGTACGTCTCAGCTAGCCAATAATATAAAAGTAAAGAAACCCTGTTGCCACAAAATATTCAGGTATTCAATCACATTATATTCTTATTTTTTGTTTTCTTTAGCAAAAAAAAACACAAGTGATGATTGGATTAAAAAATATCTTTTAACAGCTTTAACATTTAATTTTATTCAAGCTTGATCAATAAAAATTTGTAATAAGTACTTTACAAATTACATCTTAATATAACAAATAAGTTAATAACAAATAAAAATGTAATTACTTATTTTAATTTAGTAAATTATTCCCAAAGATATTAAAAAATCATGTATGTTTTGCATTTATAATGCTAATTAAATCAATTAAATTTTTCATAGATCAATTTCATAAAATTTGTTTTTCTAAATATTCAATATTTTAAAATCTTTATCAGTACTAAATTGATTACCTAATCCATTTTACTTCTATTTGTTATTTATTGTTATTATTGGTTCATATCCATATATATATATATATATATAGTCATATTTATCAGCTAAAAATAATTCCATTGATATTTCATCATTCAATAAATAAAAATAATGAATGTAATCGTTAACTGTGTGATTAAAGTTCATAGTAAATTAATTGAAATAGAATGAATCAATGAAAAAAATAAATGTTTATAAATCTTTCTAAAGATATTTACACATGTCAATCCACTTTGTAATTGCAAATTTTTACTTGTCAAACATCAACTTATTTTATTGGCAATAATATTCATATTGATAAAAACTGATGTAATAGGTCACCACTACTCAAATAATAAATTGTTCCTTTTTATTGTCAAAAGTTTTGTTGATCTTTAACATAAAAAAAAATATAGGTTGAAATAGACTATTGTTATGCCTGTTTTTATCTTTTCTTTATGTCATAAAATAACTGTTAACGTTAACCAATATACCTGATTTATAGCTGGCATTAAAAAGCTTTGCTTGAATAGCTGTTTTTTAAAAATAATTTTTATTTCCAACGTCTGAAAAATACTTATTAAAAATATTACAAACATAATTTTTATTATTTATAAATAATTATTTCATACCGAAAAA